>NC_134931.1:20829680-21132305 GCF_051020765.1 Lasioglossum baleicum
AGCAATATTATTAATAAATAAAGGAATACAAATATTTTTCGAGTTAAACGCATTTTTGCAGTTTAATACTTAATGTTATCACTTCGAATAGTGTAAACATGCAATATTAAAAAGTATGTACACCTTTTCTAGTGAATTTTACCAAGACATTTTAAACAAATTACGATTTATCTCTCTAAACGCTTCATTTAGGCGCACGTATGTAAACTAAACTAAAAGGTGAAACCAAATTAGCTGCACGTTCAACGCGTTAAATCCGTTAGGTGATGTAATAGTTAGCCAGGTTGGAAGTCACTTCAAATATTGTTTCCTGTCGCCGACAGTAACGAGTCGAAAATCGCATTGGCGTTAGTCCCGCATAAATAATACCATAAATGTGATATCGGAAAACGGTCAGTAGTGTCCAATATTTATTATCGTTTTCCGTGGGTTTCATTGGTTTCCTCCTTGACTCGATTGACGTCGTACGAGGCTGGAGGATGCTCTTCGCTCGAGCGCAGTGATTTCTCGCGTTCATCGACTCCAAACGGAACTATAGACTGGCCTCGATCCACTATAGTCCAGAAATATTTGATCGCGCACGATCAATTCAGGAAACAGTTCCAGAAGCGATCCCTCGAGCTGAGTAAATGCTCCGTATAATTATGCTGCGTCTGCGTTCGGGAAGCAAATCAACACTACAGTACTCTCTCCGTAACTGTGAAAACTTTGGCTCTACACAATTATAGAAGAGATAGACTGCAATCTTTGTAGCGTTTCGAACGTAGAGAAAGTCATATTTCAATTGTATGACGTGGGGGGTTTTGACCTTCCTAATTTTATCCAGTGCATTTTAAGCCAATTTACTAGTAACTCTAATTTGTTGAGACATAATTCTTACGAGTCATTTGAATTACATTAAATGGTCCTCCTTTCGTTTTGCTGGTTTTGATAATTAAATATTGTACCAATCATCCGGTGAAAAAATGTTCTGAATTTTTTTCGCATGTGACTCGATTATTGCCCAGATTTACATTAGAGTACGGATTTAATCAGAATGGCTTCTCTCTCTCTCTCTCTCTCCGAAATAAATTATTTATTATTCGGCGACCAAAAAATTTTGTCGTTTAATGGTGTTAATCTTGTATTATTTGGGAAATTTAGTAGAAATAAAAAAATGTTATGACTGAACCAAGTGCTTTGAAACTTAAATTTAAAATAGTTCAAAAAGTGGAGTTAATCGATTTGGCCTGTGAACGGCACAATTATGATCGTGATTTTATCGTGTTTCGTGTCATTTAATATATAAAAAATCTAGAACATCATGGTATCGAATAAACGTTTAGCTCTGACGATTGATGCGAGTTCGTTTCTCGAGTGTCGGTTTGGGGAAGTAGTTTCGCAACGTTCTATATAAGTGTGTCGGAGGAAAAATTTGATGACGAGGCGGGAAAACACGTATATCGCTTCGGTAGAATATGAGCTGGTGGAGTGTGAGCATTCGCCTGAGAGAAGGTGTAAAGTTAAACAATTTACGAAGCCAGCTTGACACAGGCTGGCTTAGCTTATGGCAAAATTATACCGTCCCTGAGATCGACAGCGCTGATACTACGTAAACGCTGCTTGGGGTGTAACTTTTCTGACACGGATACTTGCCTGTATAAATCACTTTGCCCTGGCTACGTTTGAATTGGAGTCTGCAACTTTTGTTGCTGGAACGGAGCAAGCATTAGATGCAGTGGCGATGGAATGAGTTTCTCTTCCTGAGGGTTAGAAGTAGTCTCGTTATTCACTATTCTATATATATAAGAATATGAGTGATTTGCACAAGTAGATAAATAAATAATATGTAGTACAACGATTAACTCTCTAATTTCCATTGCAATGATTGGCACCTTATTATCCTATAGTGATTGGCCCCTTCAATGTACAATGATTGGCAGTGCCAAGAATTGATCAGGAGACTTCTTCCAACGAATTAATTAAATCCAAAGCATTAATCTTTCGAATATTAAAAATGTTATAGGTTAAAAGTGTTATAGCTTGCAGTGCTATACGAGGGTTCCCACAATTTATCCTATCGTATTAGAGCGAAACCATGTTATACATAGAAGGGCTACCTGTATTTCAAATAAAGTAGAAATACGTAAAATTTAATCGAGGCATGTCCCGGTTATTTATTCTTGTACACACAGTGCACGGCAGAGGAAAGCGGAGGAACTTCGTTAGAATTGTTCAGCACTGCACATTATGCTATCGCTCTTTGTATATCCAATGTAATATCGTGTCGGAAGTCATTACGGTGAAAATATTTGTGGAGGGTCGCGAGACCTTTGCCTCCGACTTCATAGAAACCGTTTCAAGTCACTTGAAAAATATTGAAACGTGTACCTCTGTGTTTATGTTCCTCGGTTCGCGGACAAAAAGGAACGGAGTCCCACGTTCCGTGCTCCCGGAACACGGCCGGCAATAGTGTTTTGGTTACCGCTGGAACTGTCGACTTCCTCCTTGATTTCTATTTATACTTATCGCGGGCCAGGTGAAGTAGAAAATCGACCGAAAAAGTAACTTCTCGTTGGAAGTTCGTTTACCGCGAACACTTAAATGTAATTGCAGCTTTTACTTACCGCATGGTGTTTGTTTTTACGAGTGGCGAGTTATGGTGGAAAGAAATACTTAACGTCGAGCGAGATAAACGTGACGACCCGGTTCACCTTCGCCTTCGCTCCAGAATATTGACTTTAATTACATCTCGTTTTTGCGAAGGCGTTTCACCGAATTAAACGTACGAATTAAACGTACAAATTCGGAAAATTTCCTCATAAAATGAGTATAAACTCGCCCTATCTAAGATGAAGGACAAATTTTTTGAAAATTCCCCTCCCCCCTCTGGTCTTTTATAATGTTCCAAAAATGGAGAAAAAGTCTTTAGTGACCTGTCAACGAATCTCAAAGGATTAAAAAACTTTTTGATTTTACAAAGCGTCACCCTTTTTTCGTCAGATTATATGACTTGAACTAACAAATCGACGAGAATGAGTTTTTAGGAGCTTATAGTGAAAACATAAGGGTATCTATTAACAATATTGTCATTTCAGAAAAATGTTTCTTCCACCATGTATTTTGCAATTATTTTAAACAAATGCAACGTTTTCGAAACACCCCCACCCAAAAGAAAAGCAAGTACCGTATAAGAGATAACCCCTCGAAGCCATTTAAATTCTATGTTTTACAATTTTCATTGTAAATGTATCGTTTAATATTTATTCGGGGTGACCACGCTAGTTGGGGCACCCCGAATAGCTTGAAAATTCAAGAACGAAAACAGCAATTATTTTTGCACGAACCTCGTAGATTTCATTGAAGACCCGAGCTTTTCACCACGCTCATGCGTTTGAACACGTTCGACTTCACAGTCTCTCTATTACGTGACCCCTTAATGGAGTCTTTCATGTTCTGTAGTATGTATAAATACTGTGGGTACATGTAGCGGAGCCTTTCGAGCGTTAAGTATTGAATTTCGGATAGATTCATTTACATTCCATGTAAATTTACATTTTCATCGATATTACCTTTCCATAAAACGATTGGTTCACTGTAAAAGCCTCGTGAAACGTTCCAACGAGGAAAGAAAGGATACCAAAGATTATGCAGTGGCTCAAAAAATTGGCACACTCAGCTTTTTGAAATAATAAAAGGTACTACATATATCGATGCCTATTGATTGAAAGGCACTGTATACATATAGTGCTACATAATATACGGATTCAGAATTGTTAGTGAGAAATGAAGTTCATCAAGAAGTAACATCATTAAAAACAAAAAAATATTATATATAAAAAAAAAACTTTTTAAAAACCACGCTTATATTTATTAAAATGCACTAAAAAGGAGAAAATAATGTTATTAGACATTAGTGACTACATGTATATAAAAGTCTTTGTAGGCGCTCCACGCTTTTATTTACATTCGCTAATGTCTAAACAAATTATTTTCTCCTTTTTAGTGCATTTTAATGTAAGCGTGGTTCTTAAAAAGTTTTTTTTTTATATATATGTTTTATTCTTTACTTTTTAGTCTTTTTCAAATGGAACGCAAGAGGATTATTTCTTAGGATTATTTCTTCCTATTTTTATTATTAACGTGTACTCCGCTTTTAACTGTTTCACTACATAAACTAACAGATTGAAATACGTTTTTTGATATTTACACAATACATATGATGGAACTGTCAAAGAACAGCAAGCCATTAGCACATCGATCATGTACATATGTGAGTGACGCTATTCTTCGATTAGGTTTAAATAAATAATGTTCATTGTGACATATTCGAGAATAGACACTACGATCGATTTTTCCTTTAGAGGTTTGATTTTATTAATTAAATTACGTCGACTTTGAGAGATTTTTGGTGGTTCGCGTTTAACATTCGACGCGTCAGCAATGAGGATAAAAAGAAACAGTTGAGATTTGTAGCAGATCTTGCCGATTCGTGGAAAAAGTTTGAACACCTACGGGAGTTTGAACGCTTGGGGACGTTCGAATTGTTTCGCAGTTCGGAGCTTCTAATGGAGAACGCCGATCGTTCGTTTTCAACCAGCGAACGTCAAACCTCCGAACTATGCCACAATATCGCAAGTTTCGCTAAGTTTCAAGGTGATTCGAATCTCTTCAAATGCTCCATCGTGCGCAGGATGGGCTACCGAAAATAGCAAGTCAAAGTTAGGGGAGATTGGTGTCGTAACAATTTGGTTTTTAACCATTATTATGTAAAAACTATTGTATTTACAACTATTGAATATTCGAATGCAATTTTAAAGAACGCCTACTACGCACGAATGGTTAAAAATTATGATACACGGTGGTTAGAAGGCATTTATTTTTAAAACATTTCCCCCTGGGTTTACAGTGTCCATTTAGGGCTAGGTAAATTATGTCAGCTGTTGGTGAGGGTAAATATTGAATGCATAAATATAGCAATAGTATAGGTTAGGAAAATAGAATTAGGTCAGTGTGACTATCGTGTGACAAAATAAATCTCATCAAGATCGCAAAATTGGTTTCATCAAGGCTTGTTCAAGAACTGAAACAAGAAAATAAATAGATGAAAAATAAGACCATGGACAAGAATAAAATAAATATTGTAGATAAAATGAGAAAATTGAAACTTTTATTTAAAGAAACGTGTTTTTGACATTTAACATTTAGAGAAGCTAAAAAGCATTGAATTAATCGAAACAAACGAAACAAAATTGAAAAACACGGAATTGGATAGCCTGTTAACGATTAATTCGATTCTTTGAAATAGCTGCGATGAGATAAAATGACTAACTTTATCTCCCCCCAGCTGAACATTTAATAGTCGATTCAGTTCTTTTTATGCTGTATCGGAGTATAATATTTTATAGATCATTCAGGAACATTTAAGCTTCGTAAAACATTCGTAAACTTCGCCGTGAAGACCGAGCGACATTCCATGCAATCTAAAGGAATTATTTGGATATGAAATCGAGTGCTGGTATGTGTACTAACTTTAAGAACAGAGTTACCGAGGATCGAGGCTAAATTTTAGATCGACATTAGCCATTTACGATCATCGCTGTGGAAATGGGTGTAGCATCTCTCCTTCGAGATGCGGGGTTAAAATCGCTGCCATGGGAAACGTCGTTGATATACTTGAACGTCCTGTAATTGGAACTTCCAAACCTTTCAAACTCTCTCTTTGCCAAAGCAGCAGCCCCAAAAATTTCATGAAATCGAGGTAGATTATTTAATGGAATAAAAATTGAAAAGCTGAAATGTGCGATGCTAACAAGAGAAGTTATCGAACCCGTAAATTCAAAAAATTATGAAACTTTGCACACAAGTAGAGTAAGCCTAATATGTACAACCTTTTTTCGTGCTACTTCTCGCATTAAAGGAGCGAACTCAACCCTTGAAAAAATTTCGTGAAATATCTGAAGAACAACAAACGATATTAAAGAATGTATCTACCAAACAGTGTACAAGAAAATTTTTTAAAATGCTTTTTTTTATTCACTTAGAGAAATGCGTAACAAAAATATTTTTTTACACAGTGTGGTAGACACGATAATATTATGCAACTTTTGTTTCAACAGATATTTCACGAAATTTTTTCAAGGGATGATTTGTTTGTTTATTTTTTTTCTCTAGATTTTCCACGTCCTTTATTTTTTGGAATTTTCTCTCCGGAAAATTTCTTACAATATATTCTTCCCAGGTTGCGTATAGGCTCCGTTGCTCTTCTTGCACGTCTACCGACCCTCATCAACCCCTGCACTTTCACTCTTTATCACACTTTCTCCGAGTTTCCTGCTTTCGTCTTCTCCGGCTATATCTCATCTTCTGTATTATATCATATATTCTCACTTCTTATTTCTTAAGAGGGATTCTCGTGCATCAGCTAGAAAAGCAAATGGTTCTCATAAGTTTTTTTAAGAAAACATTTGATTATAATATATCAGTGAGTCTCTAAATAACCATAAGAATATTGCTCGTTCATTTCTCAAAACTGTAGGTTTTTATCACAGAATATAATTGTTGCAGGGTGTTTGCGTCATTACTAGCCAGCGTATCTTTTGGAAAACTATTGTGACTCGAAAAAACATTATAGTGTTTTCCGAAGGTGATTCAATTTTCTAAATGGACTAATGCTGTGTATTCTTTAATATCATTTGAGAGCGTGTGTCAAAACGAATTCATTCGTCACAGACAAGGCCACAAACAGTTCAAGCACTGTAAACTTTCTTTCACATTATATCGTAAACATTGTACCCATTGATAGATTGATTTTGCGACACAGCTACTTTATTATTCGTCCCGGAAACTTACAAGATAAATTAATCCGGAAAGGCTTTCCCGTTATTAAACACAACTTTCACGATTAATCCAACATCTGTCAAAATGATTAAAAGATTAGCTTGTTCTGATAAGAAAAGTATCTCAATAGACTGACATGTCTGCTCCTCATTACTGACTTTGTTTCTCCACTATGGAGCTGAAGGCTGGAAAATAAATAATGAATTTAATATATTGACCATAATATTTATAATTTCCGAGGGTTTTTTAATGCGCAATTGAAACAAACATTGTTGGTATCAATTGCATGGATCTATAGATTGTAAACTTTTAACTGAATTTCCCACATGAGATTGCTGTTTGAACTATTTACTGAAAAATTTTTAATCGTTCCAAGCTTTTACAATTTTGAAAGTTGGTTTTGCGTGACAGGCTTCAATTGTTCATTGTGTTTCTTGGCAGAAGCGATTATCCGATCGATAGGATGACTGTTTGATTTCAGCCGCAACCAATCTGTTTGATTAATGCAGATTTCGTTTCCCGAGTGGCTCATTCCTCGTGCTAATATAGGCTAAGTTATTAAGCACAAGATAATGCCACAGCCCAGTATTATATCCACACGTGGCTGCTGGGGCCGCAGCTTATGGCGGAGGGTTGCGACTTACACGCGCCGATATGCATATATACCGCGTGCGTCTTCAGATTACGGCCTCGTAATTGCTCGCGAGTGATGAATTAATTATTTAAGGAAACGGAGAACTCTCGTTAAGATCTGAAACGGCGTCGAGATTGCGATACGGATCTACGAATTCCGTCGTGCCGCTGAATTAATGCGCCAAAACTTTGCGCGGGATCTCTGGCCTGTGATTAATTCGAGAAGAAATCCTCACCGCTGTTCCACGATATCAAATTACACGTTAAACAGTTTCACTCTTTCACGCGAACGCCGCTACGGGAGCTGATTGAATTCTTCTGTCATTTATCCGTATAATGCCACCGGATACGCTTATATTTCGTTAAGAAATTTTTTTTAGTGTTTGTTGCTCCGTTCTGATTCCTTCATCCCCTCGGAATGTCTCGACATACAGGGTATTTCACCTAACTTGATCATCTTAAAAAAAGAAGGATAAGAGGAAAAAAATTTCTAAAGATTACTTTTCGAGATTTCTTGGACATCGAAGTTTCTTTTAAATAGGCCTACATATTATCAGTACAGCAGTCTTATAAAAAAGAAACAAATTCAACGTTTTGCAGTATGATGTGCAAAATCTGAAAAGTCGAGATTTATTATACACGAACGACCGAGAATCGACCTCTGAAAAAGCAGAGATATTTCTCTGGCAGTAATTCTTTTCGACACGCGACACCCATCTCAGGCAATAGAGCTACGAGACGAATTAACAAGGACCAGAACGTCATTTTGAGACAATACCCAAGTCTTCTTATTAAAATAAACAATTTAAGACGTATGTTTCTATCGAATTAACGCTCGGATTAACATTTTCGCAAAGGAAAAAATTGTTTTAAATGACCTCCGGAATCGGCCGATTTAAGGAAGCGTTGGATTTCGTTTTATACATCCTGCTATCTATTACAAGCACCTTTCACGGCAATCATCCTCGTGGTCGCCAATACTATTACTCTAAGAATGGAATTTCGTCCTAGTTCGTTAAGAAGGTCCGGGACTTAATTAAAGTTCTCAGAACGTCGTTCGATGGGTCGATCATCTGCCGGGTCAGTAATCTTATTTTTAGTCACTACCAGACGTGGTTTTACATACGCTAGACGCCAGGAGAATGTACTCCGAGGATAACTATACATAGTTCGAAGAATACCGAAACTTCTCGGCACTTCCGTTCCTTTATCTCACACATTCACGATCATTCATATTTCTTCTATTAAAACTTCTGCGTTTGAACACTTTATGTTCGGTAAAAGGTTATTAAGAAACAATTTCATTAAATCATCGAATGCGTGTGTGTTGTGATTCATTTGAGATCATACTAGCTGTTATATGTACATGTCAAATTTATCTTTTGTGGCACCAGTGAGCAGGAATTATCTGTTGAAATCAAATTAATATGATCTGTTTAGGAAAATACCACGTTTTTAAAACGGACTAAAAAGTATAAAATCATTTTTCCTAGCCCCATACGGATTCCTAACCCGGTGCAGATAGTCCTGAAAATTTGTGATTGTGAATTTTGAATAGCTATGAAAATACTTGTTCGATTTAAAACGAAAAACGTGGGGCGCAAGATAATACATAGTAAGGAGTGTTGAGAGTAGCTGCCGTTGAAAAAACTCGCACAACAGTTCGTATCATTTGCAGTGCAATAAAATTGTTAGTGATTTCGGTGAACTGTTCATGCATCAATTATGTATATCTATTGCATGCGTATACCAACAAAATGCAAAATCGACATTATTCACCGAAACACCTATTATTTTTCTCAGTTTTCGAAATACAGCTGGCTTGACCATCGCATCGCGTCGAGAGATTAATAATTCTCATCTTTCCCCTCCTCCGTTGAATAGACGTGAGAGTACTATTCATTTCCAGAAACAGGCCATGTCTCGGTTATAACCGGACGGAGGATCGATACACGATCGATTCGCTCGAATTTTCTCGGTGTATCGCGTTTTATCGGATCTATATCCTCCTTAGCAGATCGCTGCCCGGCCTGTCGAGGGAGCACTCGAGAGTACGTTCAGCTTTCCGTCGATCTCGCATTTTAAACTGCTGATTCGACGAACGACGATTTATCTCGGATACTGCAGCGACAGGCAAACATTATTACGCCTTGTTATCGGGGGTTGCAGCTCTACGTGCGATCCCCCTATCAACTTTTTCCCCCCTATCTTCCTTCGTCTTTTATTCGCGTCTAGTGTCACCGTACCTGTTTCTCGATGCCTTCTGATCGCTCCGCCGGCCGACAAACAAGACGACTAACAGTGGACCGCGTTTCTAGAATTAAATAAAAATAAATTTTTTAAAAATACCACGTTTAAAAAACGGACTAAAAAGTATAAAATAAATTTTTTTTAAATACCACGTTTCTAAAACGGACTAAAAAGTATAAAATCATTTTTTCTAGCCCCATAGAGATTCCTAACCCCGTACAGATAGTCCTGAAAATTTGTGATTGTGAATTTTGAATAGCTATGAAAATACTTGTAAGGTTTAAAACGAAAAACGTGGAGCGCAAGATAAAATACATAGTAAGGAGTAAGGAGTGTAGAGAGCAGCTGTCGTTGAGAAAACTCGCACAACAGTACATATCATATTTGCAGTGCAATAAAATTGTTAGCGATTTAGGTAAACCATTCATGCATCAATTATCTATTGCATGCGCCCCACGTTTTTCGTTTTAAATCTTACAAGTATTTTCATAGCTATTCAAAATTCACAATCACAAATTTTCGGGACTATTTGTACGGGGTTAGGAATCTGTATGGGGTCAGGATAAACTATTTTATACTTTTTAGTCCGTTTTAAAAAAACGTGGTATTTTTCAAAAATTTATTTTTATCTAAATAATATATGTCGTAGATTTAAGCGTGTTTTTAGGATAAGCATGGGCTGAGCATTTGCCGTTGTAGGTTGCCGGAGTCGGCTGCTGAGTGCTCGCGCGTGCATTTACATTGTAGCGCGGCCGAGACGTTTGATCGGCCGCAAGAGTCGGAATCGGTTACTCTTACGCGCAGCCGAAACGTTTGAGCGGCTGCGACAAACAAAATCGGCTCCCTTTTAGAATGCGTGCACGTGGACGGAGTGACTCTGCGGAGTGGGGAAAATGCGAGGCAAGGCCAGCCAAGGCCCTCGATGGCCCGAGACTAGACCGGCCGGCAGATTTTGTTTAGCGTTCGAACGATTGAGAGCCTCTCCGCAGAGTCAAACGGTCAGAACACTCGACACGCGACGATGAAACGTATTATGTAACGCCGGGGCGCACGGGTCGCGCCAAAATGTTACTGCCACGACATATGTATAGTTTTAGGTTAACAAAAACATGCTACGTTTCATAGGACATCAAAACAATATAATATCATAACTAAAACATTATCTTCGGTATGAAAATGCTCGACTAATGAGTATATTTTCAGCAACACTTCGAAATGGAAATGTTTCTCTGTGCCCCTTTGTTGCACTTAATAATCCAGATTCTCTCTCTCTTTTATTCGTATTCGCTGAGCAAAGCCATGTAACCAAGTAATTAATGAATTCGTTTCGAAATCATTTTGTTAATTACCATGAAAAGGTAATCATTACAATAATAAATAATTACTCGTTGGCCTATTATCAAAATTCCTGTGTCCAATAGTTAATTACCCCGTTAGTATTATTTCATAATTAAATAAAATATCTTTCGTACGATTACGGATAATTACACGATTTTACGAAAAGTCTTATTAGGATTCATTGATAATTGAAACATTACGAAAGTACACCTCTCGAATACATATCATATGTATCAAATGTATTACACTTCATATGGAGCCCGGTTTCGACCGGTATTCGAAACTCCAATATACTTTTTCCAATGGGAACTGGCAGACGAAATTGAGTTTCAACGTATAACCGGCGGTATAATCACAGAGCATGCAATTTTCTCCGAGAATAGATGCTATCAACGTGCCTGAATAAGAAGCTGCAATGTACTCGCGGAGTTCTCGGTTTGATTAATTTTGATTGATTAACCTCTTCGCCCGGGATACGCATTAAATACAAAGAGACCGTAATATGCGAGCTCACGACGCTCATCGAGCATGCTGCTGCGGTGCTTGTACATAATATCAGATTTTACTGCCTTATTGGCCACGTAACGTTCATTGCATACGTCTATTCTCTGAAGGTCGTTTGTCTCAATCTATTTTGCTACACCCTATAACCGCATATATGTATTTCAGAAGCAACGCATTCATTCTCTTTCCGGCTTTGTATGCTCATGCACTGACGGACAACAGAAAGTTTAAACTTAATAACTTCTAGACGGTTTCCAAACCTCGATAACTTTAAGAACTTGACGAATTTCTTTTGTTTATTACATCTAAATTACATCTAAAACCTTCGACGAACTTACATGACAAATTTATTGAGAGCTCTGAATTTGTAAATATACAGTGAGCCACGAAAGTTACATTTTAACAGTGAAGGTTTGGCAGCGTGAAAATTAAATAAAAATTAATTTTTTCTTTGGACAAATTTGAGTAAGTTAAAACCAGTGTAACAACACATTTTAAAATTGTGTATGCAAACATTTTTAGTACTTGAATTAATTTGGGTTAATTGGTAGACGCCCAAACAGTGTTAGCCCAGGGTCCCAAAATCAACAGTGCGCCGCTGCATGCACAATTTATACAATAGAGGAGGATTTTATACACTATTGAATTTTTGGCGCACCTTTGACGAGAATATGCGAAACCGCCGACAGTAACGAATCACGGAATGGAAAAAAAAAGAAAAATTGATTTCCCTCCGTATTTACTGTCGACCTCATTTGGAAACACAGGAATTTAACGAGCAAGGACGCTCTGTATGCAGCCGGTGTACCCTTGATTACAGGAGCTGCTCTCTTTGTACAATGATCATAAAACATCATCGATTAAGGAAGAAGCTCAACGTCGAGTGAATACGAAGGTAACGAATTGTCTATCCGACGCGGCGTGCCGCTTTTTGTTACGAGCTGCTCGTAAAACTGCAGAAGGTCCACATAATGCTACTCACTGCTTGTAATTAAACAGTAAGAACGCAGTTTTAGGATGGTGGCTCGATAAAGAAGGCACAGATAACGTTAAACCTAGATCAACAAATTAAACGGAAAGATTTCTGTCGAAAGAGGAAGGTATTACGTCACAGAAATATTTCTCTACGTTTATTATTATTCTTCTGTACGTACACGTCAAACCAAGTTACGTTTCTAATTATTTTTGACAAGTCTATAATAAAAATAAATTTATATTCAACCCTCATCCATCCCTTGTGTCAATATGACACAGTTTTCCCGAAATACGTTATACTGTTCTGTTGTTTGTAGGTAAGGTTGCCCATAACTTCGTGACTTTTATTGTTTTAGTACGAAACACAGACTTTTAAAAAATGGGCATGCCGAGTTTGGATATCAGATTACACAATGTTGAAAGCCTTCTTGGTAAACGGATCGCGGATAGACTTTACTTTACCGGGCTCAAAACTTTAGCCTTTCTCCTATAAATTATTTTGTATTTGGTATGTAATCCGATAGATTTGTACCCGGAGAACCTGCAGATAGAAGTTTAGATCCTGTAGGATCAATGGTTCGGAAGTTATGGTCGTTTTTGACAGATAAGTGCACCGCCATATTGGTTTACAGTACTGCCGTCTAGCGGTTCTGCTCGGTAAGCGGCGCTCTGTCTTCACTACAAATCAATATGGTGCCGCGCTTGCCTGTCAAAAACACTGGAAATTACTCAACTTTATGCGACCATAACTTCTGAATCATTGATCCTACAGGATTGAAACTTCGATCTGTAGATTCCCCGAATACAAATCTACTGATATACATACCACATACATAATAATTTATAGAAGAAAAGCAAAAAATTTGAATCCGGTAAAGTAAATAGCAGCCCCGAATCGCTATTGCGCAATCGGAAAACCAAATTTCAGCGACCAATTCGCAGTGGTGTTAATTGCAAGGGGGCTGGGGGTGGCGTGCACTCAGAAATCTGGATAAACGTTGCGTATACCGGTAAAACGAACTTTCGTTTCGTTAAGATGCAATTATTCACTGCTGAGTCCTTTATAATAATGATAAACGACTATAACGGTGCCGTTCGCCGTCTACTTTGTCCTGCGTGCTCCACCGCGCGCCTTGAAATAACCGGCCTTCCTGTAATCCCGGCATGCCTAACGATTCTTTAACTCCTCCGTATCAAACTTCCGGAACACCGACTACAGCCACTGTATTAAATTGTACCGTCGGAATTTCCGACGAGACGTTACGGCTGTGAGCGCGATACCACTGCGCTCCTGAAGCCTTGAATTCGTCGCAGCTGGTACGAGCAGGACTGTAATAGATTAATCCTTGAACGACTTATAATAGACAACGGATATGGCGATATGGAATAATGGAATTCTAACGGCGGCCCGGTATTTTTCAATTTAATCTCCACCGGCACCCCCGTTCTTTTGTACCCTGCATAAGAAACATCGTCTCTCTCTCTTTGTATGTTCAGAGTGTGTGGGTCGTGCAAAATGAAGTTTAATTTTTTTTAATTCCTGCATAACAGTGCCGCACAGTGGGCAATTTGGTCGAAACTCGATTGAAAATCAAAGAACTTTCGATAGAAATGAGGTAGCGCGATGAAATTTTTTTTTAATTAAAGCTGAAACTTTGCAGAATATGGGAAAAATAGGGAGATTATGGTAAGAACGTTTTTTAACGTTGAGAAAATTCGTTAAACATTCTTTTAACAATTACTTTAGTTTGAACCTGTTTTCAATTAAAAGCATCGTAAAATTTACAATATTTCACAATTGCATTTACAATGTAAACTCCTTTATCCCTCTCAATTCTTCTTTCTTTTTATTTCTTAAAATCTCCATTCTTTCTTTGTTTCTGAAGTTTTCAGTTCCATATGCGGATCTTTTCCTGCACACTTCACTTTACTTTGTTTTTTATTTCTGTTACCGTTTTTTTCATTACTTGTAAAGGTTCTACCGCACATTTCATATAACTGTAGTACCTGTTATACACCCTGCTAAAAATATTATGTCAATTAATAAAACTCGATTTCATAGAAAGTAGACATTCTCAAATATTATTCTACGCAATATTGTGAAATAAAACGGAACTTGAAAATGTGAACATCGACAAATAAAAGTTTTACAATTACTACATCCAATATATATTTTTTTTATTTGAAATGTGCCCAGCTTAACAGTTGAGCGGTTATTTACGCGCACACGCGGAAAATATTCAGGGGTAACGACCTCAATTTTTCACAGATTTTAACGTGTTTGTTCCTGTTATTTTCATCAATATTGTGTTTCGTTCATTGCTACACATCCTGCGTGACTGTTACGTGCACAATAATTTATATTGAATAAATGTTATATAATAAAACGCATTTCTAGTAAACATTTATGTATAAATGCTAATAAATTTCTCAGTTATTGTTGCAAAAGATATATTTGTTTTCAAAATTTTTAAAGGAATGTATCATTTCTTTTGAAAATATAGATTTAATATCAGAATTGTTATTGAAAACCTCTGTTGGCATATCCGATATAAAGGGTACAGTAGGAAGCTATATATAAGTTCCTGGAAGCTGCTCGCAATTAGTTTCATAATTTGTTAGAAGTAGAAGTAAATTTATATATTGAGTTGTGGCAAGAAAGTAAATTCGGTATTTTAAGGTGATATAAAACCGAATTTTTTTATTCAAACGATGAACATTAATCGATAAAATATTTTCTTATTTATTCTTTTTTGCAAAAGATCATGGAACAAAAGGGAAAATATCTTATTCATTAAAGTTCATTGGTTGACTAAAAAAAATTGGGTTCTATTTCACCTTAAAATACCGAAATTACTTTTTTACTTTTTACTTTCTATGTATTCTCCAATGGCTACATACCGACAACAACGAAATAGAATTTTATTTGGTTTCGAAGGGATTGAATAACATATTATATTTAGTAGATTTTGTTTGACAAGGGGTTAATAATTTTACAATGAAAACGTGTGTAACGTTCGCTGCTCTTTCTTCATGCGGAACGCAAAGTAATTGTTCCCGTATAATACCTATGTGACGGTGGTAGCGAACGTGCTAATTGTTTTACAGCTGTTGACCTAGGAAAGCGAGATTCCCGGGCAGCTGAAAGCTGTGCACGCTGAGGTTACACTTGCTAGTTTCTTTTCGCAACTTTACGACAAAACTTGCTACCCAGACTCCCAGAACAGTGTCCGAGAACAACCAAGTAAGCTTTCCTTTCTACGCGAATTTCTGTGTTACAGTACGTTCCGACGCCACTGAAGTTGCTCGTCAATCTTGAGACAACATTTCCTAGATTTAGTGAAAGTAAACCAGTGAAAGAAAAGGAACTATCTTTTTTTAATTTATAGCAGCAGTTTTTCTTTCTCCTAATATTAATTAACCTTTACTGATTGATTTTACTGACCTTTAACTGACCTTGATCGGTAACTTAGCTGTCATAAAAATTGGATACAATATTAGCAATTTATTTAACACCGTATAGAAGTAAGAAGATTGGATTTACTTCAACTTTGTACGGTTTTCATTATACGTATGTAGGTATCCTCCTGATGATCAAAAGATTAGTTTGTTCACGTTTTCTTTTATTTTATGAAGTACTCGATAGAACTTGGTGACACTTCTTTTAGTACTTTGTAAAAATCATAGATCCGAGGGAATTCTGTCCCCTCGCAGAGACGATAATTGACGTAATCATGAAAGCAGAGAAAATGATTAACGAGTGAGGAGTTGAGTTTCCAATGGGGATGATCATTTACAAGGCTGAGACTTCCATCGCACTAGTGTGAGGATGAAATGTATCCCTTATGTGGCCAGTAGGGCTGTTGGGTCTAATTGTAAGCGGTATGTGCACGTAGCGGACTCATTGTCTCTTGCGTTGCAGCCGGACGTTTACAAGACGTCAATCGCTATTGAGCTGGAGAACACGATGGACACAAGTGCCTGTGTTTACGAGGATCTTGCAGTAATAAACTAACGTTTAACGTCACACAGCGGTAAATGTTTCGATTTTAGCTGGACGAAATTATTTTTGAATAATTTATATCCTCTAATCGGATCGGATTTCTCACTAAGTAGCAGGTTGTAGCAGCTAATTTTTCTTCGACATTGTTAAGTAATTCATATAGATTAAATATAAAAAACAATGGCAGCTTGAAACGAAGCTGCTTCTAATTGATAAAATAAAGTAGTCTGTATGATTTTCGGTTTCGGTGAATATCGGGCGTCCCTCTAATTTTCCAGCGAATCACTATCAAAAGCTACGATCTGCGTGGAAATTCGCGAAAATATGAACCTTGTTTGCGGCAGCTTTCAGAGGAGATTCGTGGCGTTCCGATATCCTCGTGGAAATGTTCATACCTCCAGGGTTTTTCTACGTACTTTGGACAGAGACGTCCACACAGCGTGGCGGGTCTCTTTGAACTCGGGATCTACAAGGTGATTATCTCTGGAGGCATGTGTCAAGAGAAGGGTAGGTCCGCTGGAAGATGGTATTCGAATTCGTATCTGGTCTAGGACGCGATGTGCACCAACGCGGACAGGATGTCCGATTTACATTAAATTTACATTGCTATAACTTGGCCTCGCGACTGAGATTGATACACACCTCGTCGTTGGTGGAAACTCTTCCGCGTCGAATCTCTCTGGAATACTCCTTCATTCGATACAACACTCGAGGAAACGTCGATACATGTCTCTGCGAGCTTTCTCCTTCTTTCTCTAACCTCCCTTTCTCTCTGTTGACGTGGAATCATTCTCAGGCAGCTCCTACCAGAGTTAGAAAGAGTTGTTACCGTCTCTGTGCCACTAGCGGACACATGCACGACAGAGACGAAACGCGTCACGTGACCGGGCTGCGGTGGAAACGTGGGGAATGGTCGTAGAACGCGAAGTTAAAACGTTAGCTTGCGAATATCAACTCCGAAAAGGTCTTAAGGCGGTAGACTCGTTTCCAGGATTGCAAGGATAAGGGATTCGCGTTCTTATTTCTCGGTAATACAAAAATGGGGTTTCTCAGTAGCCAAAAACGCTAGATAAAAGATCGATCTAGAGCGCTATCGCCCTCAAAAGTCCTATTTTTTCGCTTACGAGGCGTAATTTGCTTCCGAATAATGCGGCGCGCCAATTGTCAACTGTGTGTAAACATGGAGTCACGATTATAACATGTTGATTAATAAACCAACGGCGATAACGATTCCAACAGTTGTAATTATGCTAGTTTGTTCTCACAACTGTTAGCCTCCTTGATGTGACTAAATAAACAAACATGTTTACAACTCGATAAATTGTAGGACCCAAGAAGAAGAATAACAGAAATAAATTACTATTATCTCGTTTCGGTTTATTCTCGTTTCCGGAAATTTTACTTATTTACAAATGAAAACATGTAAATTCCTTGTACTGCTATGTACTTTTTTTGTATTTGTTTAATTCTTTAATTTTGTAATTCTTCCCAGAATTGAAAATCTGTAAGACGACTTATCTATTATCAGAACGCGAAATGGACGTTGCGCAGCATACTAGTCAACAAATATTTATGCATACGTTTCGAATTTTATTGTTGGAAATATCGATATCAACTAAAAACAAATCCGCTGTGTTTCTTCGACAGCTTACATAAAACGTGCAACGATTTGCGTTTCGCGAGAAGTAATATGAATGTTTCTAGTTTCATAATCAGTGATTTTTCGATCGATTTATCGGAAACGTAGCACGCTCAGTGACATAACTCGCGCAACTTTAACCTCGGCTCCTCAGATATATAAAGTATTGGGGCCGATCGGTTCGATGTCAGTCGATCCGATTAATTAATCAAGTGTCGTCAAGATTCAAGAAATCAGAGATCCATCACCATGAAGTTTTTGATCTTGTTCATGTTCGTTGCCGTCGCCTTGGTAAGTACTCTACTTTTACTCGAAATCGAAGAAAAACGTGACAATAAAAGAAATACAAATTTTACGACATCGAAGAATATTCGACAATCATCTGGATTTTGTTTGTTTCAGGCGGACCAGGAGTCCGAGGATAGTCTAAATGATGTGCCGAAAATATTAGCCAAAGCATTCGAAATCGAGCAGACGGACGGTCTTGAGTGCGTGAATAAATCAGGAACAACATATGGTAAACATTTTAATTACATGTAATCCTTTAGTATTCGTTTATGAAATAAAGTTTTGCCTTTATTTTGATTTTCATAAAATATTAGGTCGTTCGGACGGTGATTTCGTTTTCATACCCCATTTCGAATAAGTTTTATGACATTTTGTTGTACAGGGTGACAAGAAATAACGGAGTTAATCATTTCTTATTATAATTCTGTCAAATTGACGAATTTTGAAAAACCAAATAATAACAACCATAACATGGACCTTTAGTATTCACATATTTAAGAAGTTTCGAAATGGCCACCCTGTGCGCCGATACAGAGACTCAAACGTGTCTTGAAATTTTCGGCTATGGGCCGCAGGCTCTTCTGACGTCATTCCGTCCCACTCCTGGTACAGAGATTTTTTCAATGACTCCAAATTTTTATGGGGCCGAGCAAAATCGACCACACGCTGTAATCCATCGGTTTGAGATTCGGTGAGTATGGCGGCCATTCCACAGATGTGATGAAACCTGGAAAATGGGATTTGCACCACTCCCGAGTCGTTTTCGCCCTGTGGGCCGGCGCGGAATCCTGCTGTAACGTCCATTCCGGATCGCCGAGGTGCTCTTGTGCCCACAGAAGTACGACAGCTTCGAGAATGTCCCGTCGATACACTTCTTGGTTGATTTTGACCCCTTGAACCACGAAAACCGTAGCAAATCCGATTTTCCAGGTTTCGTCACATCTGCGGAATGGCCGCCGTACTCACCGGATCTCAACTCTATGAACTCCAGCGTTTGGTCGATTTTGAAGGCCAGGGCCTGTGCTCAGCCCCATAAAAGTTTCGAGTCGCTGAAAAAATCTCTGCGCCGGGTGTGGGACCGAATGACGCCAGAAGAGCTGCGGCCCATAGCCGAAAATTTCAAAACACGTTTGAGCCTCTGAATCGGCTCAAAGGGTGGCCACTTCGAAACTTCTTAAATACATGAATACCAAAGGTCTATGTTATGGTTGTTATCATTTGGTTTTTCAAAACTCGTCGATTTGACAGAATTATATCATAAGAAATGTTTAACTCCGTTATTTCTTGTCACCCTGTATGATCTGTTGCGATCGTTCAGGCAACATAAAGAACCCACGCTCGCAGAATTTCAGCTTTCTATTAGCCAGAAATTGAGTTACATAACTTTTTAATTTTTAATTTTAATGGAACGCGGTGTTTGAAAATGTTTAATCCGCGCGGTCGAAGAGTTAAAGAATAAATGAAGATTTTTGCGCTTTGTTACAGACGATATGAAAAAATTGACGTGGGCCATAAATATCAGCGATGGTGGCGACATTACTTGTGAAGTTAAGGATAAGCCAAGTTTGAAGAAACCGGCTTGCGCAGTGGTTTGTTGCGCTCAAAAAAAGGGGCTTGTAAGTCCCAACATCTATCGAGATCTACCGGGTGTTTCGTTTATCTGATAACGGAAGTATCTGGTGACGCACTGAAGTTACGAAAAAAATTTGTTTACAAAAATTGCTCGGTATGAAGGGTGCAATCATACAGTCCAATTTTTGGAGGACTAGAATGGTGGGAGGGGGGATTTTAAGGTCAAATTAAGTTTTTTAAATGGAATGTCTTATTTTTTATACCATAGATCGATAGAGCATCAAATTCCGACTATAATAGTGTTGATCTTCATATGTCCTAAATCTAATAGTTAACGAAACAATTTTCTTTCTTCTTTGGATAATATCTCGTTAACTATTAGGTTTGGGACATATGAGGTTCAACACTTTTATACTCAGAATTTGATACTTCATTGCTCTATCGTATTAAAAATAGGACATTCCATTAAAGAAAATCAAAATGACCTTGAAATGTCCTCTATGCCTCCACCCACGCAGAAAAGGAAATTGGACTATATGATTGTACCCTTCATACCGAACAATTTTTGTAAACGAATTTTTTTCGTAACTTCAGCGCGTCACAAGATATTTTCGTTACAAGATAAACGAAACACCCCGTATACAAATAAACAAATGTGACGATAACTGTGAATCAATGATTACAGATGATAGGAAGAGAGGTACAAGTGGAAGAAATGAGCAAGTATATCAAAGGAATTTTTTTGGCGAATGTAGAGGTCCAAGTGCGCAATGCAGTTGGTACTTGTAAAGAAGAAGGTATCTATCCTAATCACCTACATGTATAGTGAACTTTTTGCGCTGATTGCAAGCAACACGAGATAAACAACGATTATTCATAAGCACCAAGTAACGTGAGAATAGTATAAATGAATTGGGTCCCATGGAAATCATCGACACAGATTTCTCCCACACGGTTTTCACCGACAACATTTCATTAATTTTTTATTTATTAATTCATTCATTCAAGAACACTCGGTTTCATATTTCGTTTTTCCACTGATTTTCATTCAATCCACATTAATTAATTAATTATTAAATAAAAAATTGACAAAATGTTGTCGGTGAAAACCGTGTCGGAAAAATCTGTGTCGGTGATTTCCATGGGACCCAATGAATTACAGTAATCGCGCGTTTATTGTCAGGGGTCGTCTGTGCGATCACTGTCAAGTGCCTACCCGCTTCAAAATCAAAGAAATTTCGATAGAAATGAGGTAGAGCGATGAAATTTTAAAGAATTAAAGCTGAAGTAACTTTGTAAACACCGCACGGAGCTCGAACGCACACTGAGCTCCTTCGGTGCGAAGCGGGTCACGGTAACGGTTAAATTTAATAGTTTATATCTCCTAAACGCATAGGCTTTTTTAAAGAAAATTTTTTAATACTGTATTGTCATCCAGTTCTGAGGTATGTTTAAAATTTCAAGTCTCTAGCTCATCGGGAAGTTAGTTTAAAATCAATTGCAAAATTTGTACCGGACAGACAGACAAGAAAGCAAGCTAATAAAAACGTAGTAAAAAAGTAGTGTCTCTGAACGATCACTGTCTGTGCAGAATACGGCTGTTTGACGGTAAACGCGCGATTACTGTATAATTAATGGCCTGGGTTAACGTTAACCGTGATCTACCATAATCGTTTTTCTCTGTTGCTCTTGCTTAACATGAACGGATTATAATAACTGATCTAACCGATACTGTTTCTGTTTCAGTGACAGAAATATCCGACGAGTGTATGGTCGGCTTTGAATTTGTGAAATGCATGTACAAGGCAATAGGGCACCTGAGGGAAGACCCGAAGAAAAATTAAATCGCCGTTACTAGTGTGCAAGAAAGCTGCGCCGTTTATCTTCGTCGCGATGTAAATTTGAAAAAATGCCCGGTGAACGAGTAACAAGTTGTTAATGACTAAATACGAACAACACCTTGTCTGTTTCAAGAAAAAACACTCGTGTTTACGACTGTTATTAAACGACCGCAAACAAACTTCTATGTAAATATACCTGTGAAAATTAGTTTGCTGTATGTATAATATAATGTAATGGTTGTATACAATTCGTCAGAGATTATTCTCCGAAATATACATACATATTCTTGAACACGAATTAAATAGCTTTATTCTTGAAACCTCATGTCAACAGCCCTTAATTATGCACAAAAATTCATAAAATTAGTTGCGTAGTATGCACCGCCTGATGCCATTCAACTTTTTCTTATAACATTTTCTTCTATTCTCGACCGTTTGGGAGGTACAGCCTGTTCCAGTTGCGTGGGACACCCTGTAGAATCAAACCTTGCCTTCTCCTCGTACATCGGTACAAATAGTTTCTTTTTATTCCATGGCTAACGACTAGCGTGTTTCTTCGCCCTAAACGGTAATAACAGATTTTTACTTTAGATCATTTACTTTAGATATATATATATATATATATATTTTGCCAAGAGAAATTAATATTTAACACATCAAAGACCGTGCTGCGATTGTTGAGGGAATTCCCACAATGCCAACCCATTATCAAACCACAGCACAGCCGATGGAAAGACAAAGCAATAAAACGATATTGTCGGAACGTAACAATACCTAGCACCACTTCTTCTATTACTGAACAAATTGTTACGTTTCCAATAGCATATGATTTTATATTATTTCTGAGTGGAGAAACTGCTGCAATAAAGGGACAGCTCCATGCTCGAGTAATTTGAGTAAACCAATAAAAGGCAATTACGAAATAAAGCGTTGTTTCAAACGTGCTACGAATTTATGGTCGACCATCGATGCGAACCATGGACTGTAGAAATTTTCCGCGATAAAACGACAAATTATTATAAACAACCCGACCTGTATTTACTAATCAAGATATACATAGATAGGAGACTGCGTCCCCCTCAGTCTATGCATACGCAAGTTCTATTCGCCCGTCGAGGGTTGATGATGCAAACAGGTTAATGAATGTAAAATATTTGCCTGGAATTGCTCAGGAAATGAATCGATCAGCTAGGTTCGTTCACTTAACCCCTAACCCATTTTCTTTGCAGGTGTCCTGGGTTCGTAGACGAGGCGAGGAACTCCATTTGCTCACGATCGGTCGCGACACGTACGCGAACGACATGAGGTTCTCTCTGGAGCTCGAACAACCGAACGATTGGAGGCTGCTTTTGCACTCGGCCACTGAACGCGACGGTGGCCTCTACGAGTGTCAAGTCAGTGCTCATCCTCCATTAATCAGAACTGTCCATCTGACGGTGTCCGGTGAGTAAATGTGTCTTTGTGTACGTACGCCTAGCTATCCGCCCGTATCTAGTTGTCAGAGGCCCGAACTTGCAATTTGCGGCTCCAATTTCTAGCATGTATGCCCTTTGATCTGACTACTTCGGTGTTAGTGATAATAAATCAGATCCGCGTGGACTCCGCGCAAAATGGGACACGGCCGCGATAGATATCCGCTAATCAACCTTAATGAGAATTTCACGAGGACCCTGTTAATTACCGCCAATGGAAAAGTTCTGGTCACCCGGATACTTTTTCTCTTCTTAAACGCATGCAGATTATATTTCCAGCGCCGCGGTCACGGAAACGCCTTAAAAAAATACAAATTTCTCAAAAGTTATTTATTTATCAACTTTGGAAAAACACAAGCAAGGTTAACTATCGCCAACAATGAAAATTAAAAAGATAATAACAAATATTGGCGCTATCGGCGCCCCTGTGCTTAGTGCGTTCGATCACATCACAAATTCATCTGTGATATTACACATCGCCGATTAGCTCGTGGATTGACATCAATTACTCTATGATCAGGCAATGAAAATAATATGTAGCACATTATGTTACTACACATTGTTCATGTAATTTAACACTAATGCGCTCTTCAGTGTGGAAATTCATCAAATCTTTTTCTCTAGATACACATATACCAGGAAATGTTTCATATTTCTAATTCTGTTTTTTTTTCTCAATACATTTCTGAAAAATCTGAACAAGTTTCATATAAATGAAACTTAATGTATCAAATCTAGTTGTAAAGAAAGCAAAAATTTCTGGTTACGCAGGAAGATTAAACCAATAAAGATCGATAGGAATTTTTTCAAAATCTTAAGTGGTTTAGCACATTTAAAAGAAAAAGTGTTCACTTTTAATTAGGGATAAGCGAGTACTCGTGTGACTCATTGTACCTGTAAAAATATCTCCATCGTCCGAGGGTTAAAGAGCGATTCCGCACCCCAAAATATAATCCCCTAAGTAATTCCTTAACTTATTCAGCCCGAAGAATTAGGTTGCGAGCTAATGATTTTCATTTTCTTGATAACATTGTCCCATCCCATTGCGAATTTGTTCCACGGGGGGATACGATTTACGGCAGATGGAAACTCGCGACAATGAACGTTTGTTCGCGAGAAACGACACGTTTAATATGTTATCAAGTATCCATCGAAATAATATTCATGAACGGTACTCAACATTACCCCCTGGCGGCGACCCTTCACAAAAGGTTCTCGCACAAGGGTGGACCTGAGGACATTCTATATTAAAACATCCCCACGGGCCACAAACTTAATTATTACAAGCTTCGATGTAACCCCCTGTAATTTTACCCTGCGTCACATGAATTATCGCTGAGTAACCGTTAAATTCGAGACAGTAAAACGACCGCGAAATTCTCGTCGATTTCAACACACCTGTGTCTCGTTTAACGTAATTGCTTGTAGTTCCAACGGAAACCGTAACACTCGCGGGGCGAAACGTTGTCGGGAAGGATGATGGGGCGGGGGGGTGCCTAACGGTGAACCCGTGAACGGTTGCATATTACACCCTCGTCGGGTTAATCTCGTCGAAGGGGCGGCGACAAAAACCAGCCTCATTATTCTCTTAATCTAGTCCCGCAAAGTGTCCCGGGAAAGTTGGCCCGTAGATACATAATCCGCCGCGTTCCACAGGATCATAAATCACGAAGGCTCGCATCGTTAGGGTCGTCCTTGCGCCGCATAATGGCGATCTTGGTGCTGTAACGATGTCCTTGTGGCACTCTCGGCCCGCCGTACCTACACCCCTTAATTGGAAGGTCCCCTCACGCTTCTCCGAAATCCGTTTCGATTCGACCCCTTTCCCTCTCCCTCCCGCCAATAGTCGACACTTCTGTCGATGAAGTTGTTCATTTCGATCGATGGTTTCACGAGTTTGTCGGTAGTTCACAATTTCGTAAATGAACATGACGAGCATAAACATCGCCGATGGCGCAGCATTGAAACCCGTTGCACTCTCGGTATTCGTACTCTCAGATGGATAAAATTTCGAGAAGAAATACGAGGGTCGATTACTAAGTACATTAACGCCCCTCCTCTTTATTACTTAATAACCTCGTTAACCTAGGACAGAGTATTATTACCTTATTACCTTAACAGAGGTTATAACTAGACAGAGGAATATTATATTGTATACCTCGCTAGTCTGTTCTATATTACTTACTTTATATTATTTTATTCTATTTTCTTTTATTTCATTTTGTTCTATTTTTGGTTAGTTTCATACTATTTTATTCTTCTTTGCTACGCTTTACTTAATTTTACCACGTTTTTATTAGCTCGCTTTCTTGTCTGTCTGTTCGGTACAAATTTAACTTCCCGATGAGCTAGAGACTTGAAATTTTAAACACAGCTCAGAGCTGGATGACAATGCAATATTTTTAAAAAATTTATTAGAAAAGCCTATGCGTTTAGGAGATATAAACTATTAAAAATGTAACCGTTACACCTCCCGGCAAGACGCTCGGTAGTACGTGATCGCGTTCAGCGATCCCCACTCCGATTGTGAAAAAAAACAACGGAGTAAAACGTGCACCCGCAGTAATAGGTACATTTACCCTATTCCAAATCTTGTGCAACGATTCTGAAAGATTAATCGTGCCTAAGCTTCGACAGTCGGATATTGAGACGAACACGGTTTAGGATATCTCGTCTCCGGAAAATGATAATTCACGAAGCCAAGAATCGTTGCGGGATCCTCTCCCGCGCAACAAAAGTTGAAGCTTCTTGGTAGATACATGCGACTCGATTCAGGTCTTCTTTGTAGCGTATGGTGAAGCTGGTTAGCGTCGGGTTTCCACGAACGGCAGCGCAGCTAATGTTTCCTTTACAATGAACACAGGTTATTGCAACGGGGGGAGATGGTTTGAATTGTGTTAATAATACGTGGATTTACATTATTTTGCCGCGTGCTCCTAATATCCGGGGCAACGTTATTCTAGCAAACTCCCGTCCGTAACGACCGAAAATGTTCGCCCCCGTGAAGTTTAATTCAATCTGCTCGAGTAACATGGGAACTCCATAGTCGTTAAGGAAAAATTGATGCTCGGGAGATGATTCGTTACATAAGCACGATTAAATATGTATGAATTCCCAGCGAGCCCGAAACAGTTGAATATTGCGCGAGACTGTGCTCGTTCAACCAGACGAGAGATCTATTCTCAACATTCAAATGACGAATCCTTTTAGTTCTTCGTGCTCCGTAAAATGGATAGATTTAAAGCGAGCGATCCAGATAATCCGTTTGGTTACGATGCATATGCAGATGCACATTTTATAAGAAATTCGTAACAAAGTTTAATCCGAATTTCTTTTCACTACTCGGTCAGCCACCATGATGTTTTGCATGTATGTTCACCGATTACGCCCCGAGATAAATAAAAAAATAAAAAAATTTTATAACAAAAAAAATTAAACCGACTTCGAAAAAACGCACTGAAAAGTATAAAATAATTTCCATTTAATTGATGTGAATACACTCGAACTTTACATACAATACATACAATCTTTTCGGAGGCGGCACAAAATTGAAAATTTTCGACACTGGAAATTACGAAAATCCTTAAATTCTTCTACATGCTTTCACATATTAATGTATCTTCTCTTCCCACCTACCGATTTCCAAGTCCACCATATTCCAATGAAATCATAATCAGCAATATCTGTTATTTGGAAAGTTTTCAATTTTGCACCGCCTCCGAAAAGATTGTATTGTATTTAAGTTCGTGTGTATTCACATAAATTAAATGGAAATTATTTTATAGTGTTTAGTGCGTTTTTTCGAAGTCGGTTTAATTTTTTTTATACAATTCTTTTTCATTGAAAAAGGAACGTCTTTGGCAAGCATGTGAAATCTGGTGGGCCATATTAGGTGCAGTTACTATAATGCTCGATTATGTGTATTGCAGTGGATGGTACCTATTTTACACCCCGTATATCCGTGACACGGCTGCAGGCTCTAGCCACGTGTATCGTAAACCGACAGTTTACGATGCCGACGGCTCAAAAGCGTTCGACTGAATAGTGCTACATAAGGGTAATATCTCGCTGCGAGTTGCCCATTAAACTTGTCGTCTTCGTAGCCGAGGTTAATATTCCTTGGCCCGGTTTCACTCCCTTCATCTTGCTCCTCACACCTTCAACCGATGAAATGAACGATGTGTGTGAAATTGTTCTTGCCCGCTGTGATTATTTTTCTATCCTAGAAATGTATCATGTTCGCGCTGGAACTCCGACAAATCTGCTCGCTGCACCGAACCACACAGAGATGGTATCACAATTTTCATAATAATTTATATCGTTAGGTGTATACGATGCGCACGGTATGATATGACTACTTTATCAGCTGTAACGTCGCAGCTATTATCAGAATTTCATAAAAACGTTTCCCACGGAAAATACATGGCTTTATAACAACCAACATCTAGTAACAATAGCTCTAATCAAGCGTTATGGCAATGCCCGATCTACGATAATAATAGAGATGCTCTGATTCACAAAATTGCACTATACAATAGATTCCTTTTTGTGCGGAGACAATGTATTTTGAGATGTTCCACCATATTGTCAACCTTGGATTCTAAGTTGTCTGTGTAATGTTATCATGCACAGTCACGTGCATGCTGCTAATAATCCCACGTGGGGTTTTATAGCTTAATAAAACAGAAAAAAAGTCATTCGGGTAAATGAAATAGTTATTTTACATAAAGATTCGCAGTTTGATATTACTATCCGTAAATAATGGTTGATGGCTAGGATCTGTTGCGTTGCGGGTCGTGTAACCGAGAATCTCCTGTAACTTTTTCCCACTCGGCTCTCGCCGCTAATGTAATTTTAAAGTCCCTCGAATTCCGGTTTTTGCGGGAAGCGACACGGAGGGCAGAACTAAGTTAAAACGCGAAAAGGAGAATCATTAATATTGCGAAATTTTTCGTAATACCGTGGCACGAGGTGTTCCCCTGGGTCTCGTTGGAATAATACGAACCTCCGCCCAGGGAGACGCCATTACTGTGTACAGGAACCTCTCCTGGGCAATTTTATTTGACTAGCGCGGGGCACGTATGCTAGCGTAATGAATGAACTTCTATAATTCGAAAACCGGCGGAACTTCTCTTCCTTAATGCACTCCCGCGGACTCGTAATTCCGTGATCATGTCTCTTTGAACGATACGTGACGGGGTAACTTTCCTACCGGAGAAGAAAAAGGCTTTGTACGGTTTCAAAGCATGACTTGAGATAACTCGAACAGGCGCGGCGCACGCTCAGGAGGCAGGAGGTTCGCGTGTTTGCATAAAAGCTTCCATTTACTTTGTCATATTCGAACGCGACCGCGTCGCCTGGTGTAGAGCAGCGTGACACCTATGTGCAATTTGAACGTCGCATCGTGTCGCGTCGCTTTGTACGACCGTTCTGCTCTATGCCTTTTGAAACAAACACGCCAAGAACTCGCGCACCTCAAATGAGCGAGAAGGCGGAAACTGGTTGTCTTCCATCTTTCGTTTCAATTCCTTCGCGCCATCGGAGATCATTCGGAAACGTCTTCAGAAATTCTTCCTTCTGACGAAACATTGCTATTAGATTGTTGCATATGGAATGTCCGTTTTTACAATGCAACTCTTAGAACGTTTTGATCAAGAAATACTATTACAGTCTTTAGGTTTATTATACAGGGTGTCC
This sequence comes from Lasioglossum baleicum, assembly GCF_051020765.1. Classification (NCBI taxonomy): domain Eukaryota; kingdom Metazoa; phylum Arthropoda; class Insecta; order Hymenoptera; family Halictidae; genus Lasioglossum; species Lasioglossum baleicum. Next base: position 20,858,712 of record NC_134931.1, read on the forward strand.
CAAAATTCCTTGACCAGCCGGAAATGGGAGGTTCCTGAGATCATTTGAAGCAACATTTTCCTTTGCAAAAATGTTATCTGCGGCTTTGTTTACGAGTTATCAGGAACCTCCCATTTCCGGCTGTTGAAGGAATTTTGGAACACCCTGTATAAAACTTCGAGGTACGGTGAGTCCCACTAATATTCGGACACTCTTAAAAAGACCATAATTTTTTTGATATTGGAATATACGATTTGAAATGTTTGGTGAAGTTGGAACAGATTTTTGAGAAAAAAACTGCAAGTTGTCGGAATTGCAGAGAGAATACTGAAAGTTGTATTTTCCGACTGTATCAATATTAAAGATATTCTGAAAATTTCATGAAAATCGGTCGACGTTGTAATCAAGTTAGGTAGAACACTCTCTTAGGTAGAACGTACTCGGTGCATAATGTACACATAGCTGTGTCGAATTAAATGATCTTCTCTTTCCATGAATAGCCTGATTTTTTAGTGAACCGCTTTTCGCATCTCACGTGTTGTTCAATTCGTTTCACGTGCAATTATATGCAGAATAGTGAGATTCAACGTGTTGATTATCGCGTGACTCATATGTGAGTCACGCAATTGTTTGATTAGATTGAACAATTAAATACTGGGGCAACCTTTTATGTCCTAATTTTTGTCAAGTTTAAACAAATTGTGTATAATGTAAATATGTGACTGGATTTTCAAAAAACGCCAAAATCCCAATAAAGACAATTTTCCATTTCAATTTAATTGGACAAAACGCGAAGTCACAAAAACGAAATAACTTTGTTAGCGAATAATCAAGCTATTTATCTTGTTGAAACCATTTTATGTTCACGAAAGCTGCTGCGATTTTTAAACATCCGTGATATCTCTGTTAACAAGGTAAAATGCATAATTCATGTGGGAATTAAAATTAGAAAAGGTAAAACATGAATATATCCACGTTGCTTCAGGCTGCGTCAACGTAGCAGGGATTAAAGGCTGAGGTAAGCACGCACGTTTTGCTTTATCTCGCTTGTCACTTCTTAATCCCAGAGCTGACATTGTATAAAGTACGTGCGGATGCCAATCAACTTGCCGAGCAACTGCACCCTTAAAGAATACGTTCTGCAATACGTCTTATCGTCTTTGAAAGACCTGCAGCTCATTGGGCATCAACCGAGAAGAGTTTCATGCTAATCATTACAGAGGGTGCTGAAATTATTGGGGTGACTGTGTGAAAAATGTTTTTCCTTCGTTTACACCAAGATAAAAAAAATCGTAGGATCAAAAATATTAATGTTTCGTATATTCGCATATGTTTTGTATACAGTACTTGGTAGTCAACCAAATATTTTCCCTTTTGTTCGATGATCTTTCGCAAAACAGAATAAATAAGAAAATATTTTATTGATTAATGTTCATCGCGTTTGAATAAAGAAATTCGGTTCTGTTTCACCTTAAAATACCGAAATTACATTCTTGCCAACATTTGATTAAATCTTCACTTCAGCTATATTGCGATGAATTAATATTACTTGATATCCACCAAATTTAATTAAGGCTGACGCATACAAATGAATGAACTAAAACGTTAGAACTGTATGGAAATAGTAAATTTACAAATTTCATGTGACCAGCCGATAGTATTTTGCATTGAGTCGTTACTTTTTCAAGAGATTTTCAGTAATTCGAATTTCTCGAGAACGCAGTTTCCGGCAGGAGAAATTTAATTCGTGTTTTTGCGTGTATCAACCGATACGGATATATTCGACCGTTTCTATTTCGCCATGTACGTACGTATACACAAATAGAACTTCAATTTCAACCGGCCAATAAAAACAAAAGTTTATTTTCATGAATCTTGCAAAAAAAAAAAAAGAAAAAGAATCTGACGGGATACATCCGTCATGTGTATTTGAAAATACGGGAAACCAACGATTTCTGCTAACTAGAAGAAGTTTGAGCAAAGTGAACGGGCAACGTGAATTGTCTGTAAAGTTCGCAAAATTTCGGGGGGCATTCCGAATGGAATGTAAGCATCCTGAGTGCGGTCACTGATACCTAGGAGATTGGCAACTAGTCTTTCGTGAACAGAGTCTTCGAGACATCTGCTATTGAAACTCGAATAGCGTGCGAGAACATTTCCTCTAACGCGCAACTTCGAAGGACTATAACTCGGAAGGCAAGCATTTGCTGATCTATGTACGTCGTACGTTTATACAACCGCTGCGCTGTTTCGCTGTTTCGCTGTTTCGTTGTTTCGCTCTTGTGCTCAGCGGAACACGTTACGAAAGTTTGGTCAAATGTTCCAGACGTCTCCGACGAGAAATTAACATAACCATTTCACATAAGATTATAATATTATCTCCGTGATGGGGTTCGAATAAGCTCCCGAGCAAGTTTTAATACACCTGCGTTTATGAAACGTTCCCTCGTTTCAGAATATCCCCAGAATATCTTCTTGAATTTCGACAAGGTAAACCATTTTTTATGTGTAATTCGAATGGTACCAAACAGGCACCATAACTGTTACAATCAAAAAGAAAAAGAGTCAGGGAATAACGAGTATTTCATCGACTAAAATCGTATTGGTTACGAATAAGGATTATAAGTGACCGAACATTTTTTCTCTTGTTGATAAATGTTATCGTTGAGAGGATATCATTTCGATCATTTATAAGAGTTATCAATGAGGGAATTTATTTCGACCGCTCATAACAGTTACAGATGAAGGAAATTTGTAACAGTTATTATTAAACAGTACAACTTTCAAATGGTAGACAATCAACTATTTAAAGTTGATTTTCGAGGTTGAAAAAATTATTTTGTAACAGCCGAATCCTTTCCGAATAAAACAAAAAAAATGTAGCTCAATCGGACAAACAGTTCCCGAGATAAAAATTCGTAAGCGAGGCCCGTTTTCGCCGAAATGGGCGAAAAATGGAAAACTTTGAAGGCCTGCCATTTCTAAAAAAATTCGCAAAATGATGACTTAAAAAAATCGAAGATGGTACCCACAAATTTTTTCAGCAGCTTGAGTCGCGTTCTTTCCTGTTTTCTAATAACATTTCAAAAGTATCGAATTTCTTCTTTGTTCTCACTCATTTTCAAGACGTAATAACTTTTGACTAAATAAACAAATATCACTTCTTGTTTGCAATTACTCTATGATATATCACCTTTTGGACGCACTCGAGTAATGCCAGATCCAATTAATATTACCAGTGTTATGACGTGGTAAGATCATCGAAGAAACGTTTCCCCCGACCCAATATCATTATCGAAATGAATGAAAGCTTGCTTCTCTTGTTCAGCGGCTGTGGCTGAATCAGATACGAAAGCTGTTGCCAATATGCGGCTGCAATAATATGCGTATTACTGGCGTAACGGTACATGGGTTTAGTTCTGCGGACCTGTACATACAACTACAATGCCGATTTCAGCGATACCGTTCGTGTGCATTCCACTCGAAACGATCTGGCGACAATTTAACCGATCTTCGCAACAACCTCTTCCGAAACCGTGCCCCGATAAATACACACGGAAACAATGAAACGACGCGTACGAATTTCCACGGAGTCGCGAGAACCCACCGTTCGTTCGTCGCTCGATTTATCTTCTTTCTGGTTTCGGATTTTGGAATCGGCGGATTGGCAATAACGGTGGCGCCGTAAAAATACCGCGAACAATACCGGAACGCAATTCGATCGGCGTGTTTCCGCTGGAAACGAAACCGTTCCGTTTGTGACGGTGCTGCGATCGTACGGTTCAACGAATGCATTTTCTTTCGCAGTCAAGCTGCGTTTCATTCGGTCCACGACCCATCTGTTATTACAATGAACGGCTGTTTTATATTTAGCCTCTTCCGCTGCAAATATGTTTGCTGTCGTGTTATTGCAGGCTCAGATTAATAATAATGCTTACGGGACGTTGCGCACAGTGATTCGTGGAATGCACATCGCATCAAGTGCTCAATCTTTTTTTTACACATTCAAACTACATTAAATTTCCAAAAAGTTGGATAAGGTGGAGTGGGGTAGGTGCGCCCTGGTTTTTGCAAAGTTGGACTTTAAACTGATGTATTTTCAGTCTGGTATGTAAAAACTTAACGCTCTTGGTATCAAACTCTTGAAAATGTGAATATTTAATGGTTTAGTATCCCACCTCGATGTTTCACTAAAATGCAAACAAGCCACTCACGCGCATGTCATATTATAATTAATGACGCTCCGGGTTTCTGAGATCCACGGTGCAGTTCCCGGGTAAACAAACAGGGTTGAAGGATTTTCAGTTGAAGACGAATCAATGAGAAACGCAATAAAGAAACTTTTAAATAATAAAGTTGACACCCATAACATTGGTGTTTCTAGTACGTTACTCTGGAAAAAGCACTGTCCCAACTTATATGGTGTCTAAAATCCTCTACAAACGCAAAAAGGCTGTACACGATGAACGCAAAAAAATATCCCCTCCACTGTAGTGGAGAAACCGCTACTAATGCGACGCGGAGAGTTGCAGTCGTCGCGCGTCGACACAGTTCAAAGGCTCGTGCGTCCTCACCATGTAACGCGAATATTAAATCTTTTTTATTATTACTTATTTTTTCATGAAACTTTCACGAATATATTTGTGGCATTTTTCTGATTGAAATAAGACCAAACATGATATAATTTCAACTGTATTTACTGGTCTAATTGACGATGAACGTTTCGGGCGCAATGAAGGACAGCGTATGGGAAAGAAAGAGTCTCCGAGCTTTGCAAACGAATCTCACCGAGGCTTTTGCGTTTACAGAGGATTTACTGTAGCTGGGAGGTGATCAAGACGACATTGGTTTCCGTAAAAATCTGCCAAAGCTTGTAGACCGAGCCTGAAGTTTCGTGACCGGCCGTTAGTTCACGTTGCGTCTATGTCAGCGCGAAACAACGAGAGACTTCAGGGAGCAAGATATCGGTTGGCCTCGTTACGACGCATAATTGCGCCTTAATAGAATCAACGAGCGATCGGGGAGCCAATGAACCGGTTTGAACTCGGCCAATGATAAAACGCAGCTAAACGAGATACGGCTCGTTCAGCGGCTTCGCGTTTCGCGGCGATCGACTTTTCGATTTACGATGACAAAGCCAACGAAGCGTCGCGAGATTCCGTTCCTGCGGCTTGGCGCGGCGTCGCGTCGCGTCGCGTCGCGACGAGTGGTCGTTCACGCGGCGAGTCACAAGATTGAACGATTCATTTCGAGGACTTCCAGAACACTTCGAGAGTCTTCGAAGAAAGCTGACGGTTTCGCAGGAGTTTAGAAGATTGGAAGATGGCTCGCGTCACCGCGCTGATGAACGGAGAAAACGTCCCCCGGTGTAGAACTTTCAGCGACGCTTCTTGTGAAAGCCACTCGAAAAATCGGAAGCTCTTCTCGAAAACAGCGGCTGTTTTTGAACCAGTTTCTAACGACGTCCCGGAAACAGTTTACAGAGCTGTGTAAATTAGACTCCGACGAAATCAAATATTTGATCTGTCGGCTGATAATTGCCGGCGAAAAGAAAGTCTCTCCCGTTTCAACGCTAACGATTTACTGGCAGACTGTCATCTCGTTTCGCGCCAACACTGCCGCTGGTTATTTCACTCTTTCCACTTCCGGTTACTAGGACGAAAGTACCGACTATCCTTGGAAGTATTAAAAAACTTTTTACTGTCATGAAATACATGTATTTGAAAATTTGAATTAACACAACATTATAAGATTCTAGGGAATCTAATGTTACACCCTACTTTCTTATTATCGTTTAAAATTTGTATTTCGAAGAAGTGTAGAAATTTTAACTTAATGTACAGTCTGTATTCAATCAAACAAAACCAATTATCGTTTTTATAATTAGTATGGATATTGAAAGTAGTAGGTATTACATGCAAACTATGTAGAATATGAAGACCAGCGAAAGGTAACAAACTTCGTACTTAACGTCTCTTTATAATTTAAGTAAACTCGGAGCACTCACAGTTGAACTTTCTAATTAACTTTTCCGTGGAGTTTTTTTTTTAACAAATTTCATAAAAGGCAGTTGCCTCGACCGCGTTTAAAGTTCAATCTGAAAAGAAGTTGAAGAAACTGCGTTCCAGTACTTTGGACAAAGAGTATAACTTCATGAAGATGAGTACAAAGAGAACCTGACATTAAAATCAGTTGCTGACGTACCGAATAGCAGAGTGAAATTTTTACACCTGAATATACGTTGTCCGAAGTTCCTTTTAATACTTAAATACATAAAAGCATGGCACAATTTGCCATTTCCAAAATGCCCTTGTAACGTTTCTTTTGACAAGAATCATACAAAATGTTTTGTTACAGAAACGAAAGAAAGAAGCGTCGGTTTTTGTAAACAATTTTCGTTATTTCAGTACGATTGTTCCTTCCAGTACGGAAGTTCTATACTTTTTCTCATAATTATTTTTTAAGTTGCATCAACCTGACAAGGGTCATCAGCAACTAACGGTTTACACGTGAGTGGTTTTCTTTTAGATTTGATTAATTAATTTTGTGTGTTTCAAGAAATTGATTAGGTTCTCACAGGTTCTATACTTTAAACTTCTATAATTTTGTCGAATAACTGAAACATTCTTTTCGACTGAAAATTCGACAATTTCTCGATTACGCCGTCTTTACGTAGCGAGACAATACCTATTGACGACACGGACGGTATGCACTTAATTAAAAAGTCCCGTTCCGCGCAGAGAACTTCGAAGAACCGTTGCCGTCAAACTTTCCGGCAATAAAAGTAGTCTGCACGCTTGCGCATAATCCCGATTTATGGTACCCTTCAGTCCGTCAAAGATTTGTCATTTGGGAACCCTTTTATTCTATTCTAGACACCAGCGCATTGCGTAGACTTTCTCTTAAATAATTATTTAAATAAAAATTAATTTTTTAGAAAATACAACGTTTTTAAAACGGACTGAAAAGTATAAAATAATTTAAATGAAAATAGATTTTTAAAAAATATGTTTAAAAAACGGACCAAAAAGTATAAAATAATGTTTCCTTACAGGTTCCATACACCAGGAGAACTGCCTAATAGGCTAACTTTGTCATTGGATAACTTAAAAAGCTGATGGAGAATTAAAAAACGTTTCGAATAAAACTCTTGTTCTTTCTCACACAGAATAAGTTGGTATAATAAAAAGATTATGTTTCCATTTAAAAAAGTGAACTTGATCTTAAAATTCATTTTATTCATTCATTTATTTTTGTATGAAATGTCATCTGCACTGCATCCCTGTAGGGTATGCTGGTGAAACCTGATACGTAGAGAGATTGATACAGATTTATATTTCCTATCTTACAAACAAAAACGAACAGTTTGTTCTAGTTTCAAATGGGTTTGTTAATCTAGACTTTTTTATGCTGCGTTTCTTTTTTATATTTGCAAAGCCATAAAAAATCATCATAAAAATTATTGTTGTGTGAAATTATTGTTCAAGAGTATAATATATAGACTGTGGATCTTCATGCAAAATAAAAATTGTCCGAGTCAATTCTACGAAAGCGAAGTTGAATAAAAATGTATATTGTTTTTAAATCATGTTAAAAAGGCGCAAGTAATATCAAAATATCCTTAGATTCGTCTAATGTGTGTTTAGTTTTGTATTTGACCTATTCATTTTTACCATAAATGTATAAAATCCGCAGTCGGCTAATATATCAATTCTGGAAAGAGGTTACTTTCGATTCTCAGTTATACACGATTTAATATAAGAATGGTCGCATGCAGTTGCGAAATTACTAGTACATGTATACCATAATATTGAATAGGGTCCGATATCGAAGAATTGGACATCGATTTTTAATTCGTCCGCCGGATTCTGCAAACCCTTAGAATTTTATGAAAATCCACGAAATCCTTCTCACCGACGAGAATCTTCTCAGTAGCCTTCTGCACCGACGAGATCATGTCGATGGCCTTCTGTTTCTCACTCCAGTCAGAATATATCTTAGAGGGCGTAAGAGAACACCGGAATATTCGGGTGACACGAGCTCCCATAAGGCTGGCAGTCTTTAATAGTACCTCGTCGGTGTTTGTGCTATCATTTTGTCCTACTTGTGGGCCTCAATATTTACGTTTTCATTTCGAAAATTCTATTTAAGTAAATATTGTGGATGATATTCAGTACATTGACATATTAAAATATTCATTTTCTTCAGTTGAATGTACCAAATGAGGAAAAATAGACGATGTAGATTTGATGCAAAATCAAAATTATCGTAAATTGCAGTACAGGGAATACAAATTTTTTTCTTCAATAGATTGAACAAGTTGGAACTTGTATATTGATATCCTCTGTGATTCCATTAGTCCTTTTACTATATGTACATATAACGCTTACTACTTCCAAATTAACAATAATTCTACATGCAATATGTTGTTTATATCGAGGTTAGTTAAACTGCTTGGCGAGCATGCCTTGCATGCTTCAAATAATCCACATATCTTATTGAAACTACCAGCATCCATCGTGGTATTGCACGAGATTTGACTTGCCAATATTTGTTTCATTCTAGGTCCGAATTCACCCTTTTGCTTTTGCGAGCAGATGCAAGGTCGCGTCCCTAATGCGTGTTTGTGAGTGAAATATGAATCTAGACTAGAATTGCTAGAATTGCAAGTTGGAACTGTTCAAACATGAATTTAGTGCCTTGAACAGCATAGTTCGGACTCTAAAAGAGTTTTCAGCGAAAAAATTAAAATATTTGATCGCAAAAATTTAAAATTAAATGATTAAGGAGTCATATACATATAATATACATATACAATAGAATGGATTTTAAAATGTATTTTACTGTGGGGATTTTTATACTTCTGGGAAATGATTTGATTTTATTACTGTGGCTATTAACCTAATTTTCGTTTATACTATACGAAGATTATTGATCTCGTGGACAGAAGGAGATTATTTAATAGAATTTGTAGTTTACCGTACACGAACTTAATGAAATTTATTCGTTTAAGCTACAGTTTGAGCTTCACCCAACTTTCATATTTTGCATAATTATACCTTGTGAAAGGTAGAGAAGCAAATTAACTATTGTTAGAACCTTATTATGTCAATATGTGAAACGAAAGTTTATGCAAAATAAAAACTTTCTACCTGAACTGCAGCAAGCTGGGGTGAAATAAATATTTAATTTCTTGCTTAATAGCGTATTTAAATTCCCCAAGTATTTTTACTGGCTTAAATTGGACCTACTCATTTTTATCATAAATGTATAAAATCGTATCATGCAAATAGTGCATAAAATAAGCGTATAATCCATAAAATAGTATCTACGTAAGGTAACAAATATTGATTATTTAATTTACGTCTAATGAATATTATATGTCAACGCAGAAGAAAATAATGAAATCTTTATAAATTGAAATTATTAACGATATTATTATCATTCGATTAACCGAATACACGTAATATTACTTTTGATCTAATTGTCCAAATTGGACCTTGTCCAAATTGTTGCATAGGACTGGAAACTCTTAGAGCGCTCATTACGACTCTTCTTAAAGCTAAAAGAACGCTCTTTCAGATGGTGCCACAATCGGGAAGTAATTCGAATTCAGTCGGGACTTATTTACGATCGTTGAAAAAAAGGGGAATGAACTTATTTGCACACCGAATATTACGGTGTAGGAGACTTGAACGTGTACAACATATTAGCTCAACAGCAGAAACATTGAATTCGTTGAATATGGACCGAGTGTGTTTGGCGAACTATGAATTAATGTCAAGTCAACTGGCCGCTATTGTATATTCGCAAACAGTCTAACATACAGCCAACACCTATATTAGCACACAGTTCAACAAACAGTCAACACATGGATTATATATAGTTCAATAGTCACATGTACACTCAAACACAGCCAAGCATAACAGTCAACAGCTATACATAAATGGCATCAGACGTCCAGTCAACAAATAAACACAAAAGGCAATCATGTTTCCAAGACTGCAACTTTACGTTGTCTTTTAATAACATTTTACCACTCTTCTTAAAGCTAAAAGAACGCTCATTCACATGGCGCCACAATCGGGAACTAATTCGAATTCAGTCTGAAAGTTATGATCGTAGAAAGAAAGGGGGAAGGAACATATTTGCACAGCTAATACTTGAATGCACAAGATATACAATTAGAAAGAAATTAATGTGTATTCGTTCTACATTGTCTACGTACACTACAAAAATTGTACTGCAGCTTTTGCTCAGCACTGTAATTAATGCATCGAGTCCACCACATAGTTCTATCCGTTGTGGTTAGCAACAATAAAACTCCATTTATACGAACCCGTTGGGAAACAAACAGTTCGTGCAACTGTGTCGTTAATGTACAATGATAGGAGTTCACCTGATTTTCCCCAATATGATTTTATGTTCGTATAATCGGAGCTCGCTAGCAAACACTCGCTTATAGCTTATACATAATAACGTTTCAAACTTTGCCAATTTGGTCATAAATTTGTGGCAACAATAATTTCGTAATTGTTATCAAAGGCTTTCGGACGCAAACCATGTCGAGTAGGAATGTTTTCCCAATGTTTCGCCATTATTGCAGGCGATCATGATGCACCAACAAACACACTCACGCTGATATGTCGACTGTAAACTATATGCAATCGTGACAAACGTTAGTAAATGAAATATGTAACGATAGAAGGATTAAAAGATTATATTAGGTCATCCAATAAGTTCGTGCCGTTTTTCGAGCGGTCGCATACGTTAATTTTGTAATCATACCTTTAGGATTCATGAAAAAACGTAATCGCTCTCTCGTTGTACGACTTCTTTCCATTTTTTTTTTCTTTGGTAAAGCCATTATTCCGTCCCGATAAAAATTCTCTGGTTTCTCTTCAAAATATCTTTGCAAGCTATTTCTGAGGATGTTAATATTTTCAAACGTTCTACCCGCTAAAAAGTGTTGTAATGCTCCGAACAAATCTGGGGAATATGGGAGATACCTAATAATTTATAGGAGAATGGCAAAATTTTTGAGTCCGGTAAAGTAAAGTTTACCCCAAATATGTATAACTTTTATTATTTGTTTTATATACGTCGCACCAACCTGCGACTTATGGTGATTAAGCGACGGGACCTACAGTTTATTAATAATAATAGTAATTTGCTTTATTTCAGCCTTACAGCTAAGAAATGTGACTTGGTTTACATTAATCTATCTGTACAAAACTATCTTATTTCACACATTCGGTCCATACCTTCTCTCATTCATTTCTATGTCTCACACATTCCTACCCTGTCCTACTCTTGTAGTATCCTAATTATCACTAACCCACTTAATTCCTTACTTATTGCTTCCCATTCCCTAACTTTTGCATTTTTGGTTTGGTATTCTCTTTACCTTATTTATGCTCTCTTTTCTCTTCTTTTCCTCAACTTTTCCAACCACTCTTCAAACTTTCTATTTTTTTCCCCCGCTCACTACATCCTCGAGCTTGATCATTTCCCCCATTATCCTGCAATCCCTTGTCAAATGCTCTAGGTTTCCATACTTGTCCCCACATAGGTCGCATCCTCTACCTACAGTTTATTAAGGTGGGTTCCGAACCACCGGAATCGGACACCCTGTATGCAAAGAGTTTGAAGAATTCCTCTTAGTATTCAACTGTTTGCAGATAAGCAACCCCCTGAGATAGTCGATAATTCTCATTAAATGTGGGAGATTTGACATTGTTCCGTGAATGCTGTTACGAAGTAGACTCCCCAGAGGAATTGGCTGGGCACGTTCGCCAGCGATCGTCGCCAAAACCCGTAACGATCGGAAGATCAGTGGCCGATCGTAAGGGCTTCCGACCGGCAGGCTCCCATGGGATCAGGGCTCCGCGCGGAGTCCGAAACGCCGCGCCGCGGATCCCAAGGTCGTGGTAGATCCAAATTACACGGGAAAGTCGGTTGAACTCTGGGGGCAAAGTCGGCTAAACTGTTGTGTTGGCGAAGTTGAACGGTTTTCCTAATCTAAAGTGCATTAAGCTGAGTGACACCGTCGAGCGAAGCGTCGCGTCGTCGGCATCGTTTGCCGATGGGACGGGGGTGGGGTGGGCTGGCCTGGCCTGGCCTGGCCGTGTCTTTCCCGTAAGTATCGATTCCGTTTAATGCGTCGAAGCGCATTACTACAAAAGAAAACGTCAATACGTCCGGAAGGCGAGAGCGCGAAGGAATGAGTACAGGCGGCGGTTATAGGGCGGGTGGAACCGATAGATGGAAGCAATAAGCGCACGGCCTGGGCCGGAGGGGCATTTTTCAGCCGGGATCGACGCGATAGACTCGTACGCGATGGTTATGAAATATTTGACCGAAATACCAGGTACGGGACAGGCATAAATTCCCCTGGTCCCTACACGATCGAAACCGGGGAGCGTTTCGCGTGTTCAAATGCCGGAACGAACGAACGGACCGTCTCCGCGTTCTTCGTACGTGTCTACGGTAACCGGGTATTTATCATCCCCACTTGTACGGCTCCGCGCCGCCTGTCCGTATCGTTCTGTCCGAGATTTTTATTGTTGATTTTCGATAGGGCCGTAAACCCTTCCTTTACGGGATCTTGCGTCCCACTTGACGCCCACGCGAAGTACCCATCGCCGCGCGACCAACTCGCGGGAACAGCATGAAAGTGGCCTGCGGATCTGTAACACAAAGAAAGAAAAGAATTTTACGAGCTCGGCGTGTGGCATGCACGCTCGTTTCTCCGATTGTTCGATGGTCGTTCCTTTCAACTAAATTACCTCGTTGCTAGCAGATATCTGCGGATCGAACGGGCATCCTCTCTCCGAGAGAAATAAGAGGATTATTCAGATCGCGGAGGAACGCCGCGCCGCGAGCCGGGCTCTGTGCTCTTACGTTCATGTTACTTATTTCTTAAGTGTCCCCGGAGCTTGTTCAAATAACGTCCATCGATCTCAGGCAACATACCTCTCTCTCTGTTCTGAATGTACAGGGAAATTCATCGTTAATCTTGCACAAATAATAAGTGTTTTCAGAAAATTTCTGAAATAATGCAAAACTGATAATATTATTTTACGCAATTCAGTGTTGGAAAACAGCGTTGAAAATCTTAGTATGGCCTTGTTTGTCTGAAATCCGGTTGCCTCTCGACAAATTCCCGACACCGTAGTTAATGATTTGCTTTGAGAGGCCACGAGTACGCTCGTTAGTCGTGAAAGCTTTTTGCTCTTTTCCGTTTCCCCCTTTGACAACGAAGCATCGTGTCGATCGTTCCCTCCTCTTTGTTTTCTAGCTGTCTCCGTTGTGCCCTCACTTTTAGTAAAAATTAAAATACCATACTTTCGTGTAATGTTTAATTATATTTATAATTAGAGCTTGCATACGAGAGAATGCAAATTTGTAATTCTAATTGAAGTTGTCAAGGGAATTTTTCGTTTAATAGATTATATCTATCGGGTCGTTACGAAAGTCTTGATACGAGTTTCGGTTTATCTTTAATTTTCTGTTCACTACAACAAATTTTACAATCAGTCAATTAATAAATTTTAGATTGTTTGTTAAATGACTTTGACTAGATTGATAAGTGAGTTTGATAACACATTTCAAGGTCATTGGAATTGGAGAGGGGGTAGCACATTTACCCCATGGATTTACAATAAAAACAAAAAACTATAGAGGAAAATGTCGTTTAAAATGACCTTGACAACATCGAAATCTGAGGGTAGGATCCTTTTGTACAAGTTCACAGATATTTATACAAAATTCGTTGCTGCTTTAAAATGGAATTTCAGTTTGTAAAAAGTGTGGTAGTATACATTACCATTTATGGTAAATTTTCTTTTGTCCGCCACTGTACCTTCAACTACCACTTCTTTTCTGTTTTACGTCGCTGAATTCTGGATTATGTATGTGCACAGTGAATGGTCAGGAAGAAACAGTTACGGATTCAAATTTGTCGAAAACTACCACTGTCGTTTGACTTGGAAACTAGTTGGCCGAATTCACCCCTGCCTTTGTTCTGGCTTACGGAATTACTGTGCAGCATTTCCCATGCAGTTCTGATTAATTGATCCTGAGTTACCGCGCAGTGCATAATCGTCGACGATTAATTGTATCCGAATACGTTGAAAGTTGCTTCTTTATTGATAGACAAAAAGAAATAAAGAAATTCGAATTTCTGATAAAATTCGCAGTCTACATAGATTGTTGCGTATGTATAGACACGGAGCAGCTTGCATAAAAATTACGTCATAGAGACTTTTACGCAAAGTTTTCAGTGATTATATCAAAAATTTTAAAATATTCACATGATGGTAAGGGTGTTACACTTAAGCTTTCCGAGGATTTTTTGTTGCATGCACGTGACCAAGGGCCATTGGTGACTGAAGTTGGAGGCTTCAAACATCGTTACCGTTGAAAAAACGTTCCCAAATATTACATGGTTATACTACTTATACGTTTCTTGCCACCAACTCTTTTTTGTATAGTATGAGTCCCATTTTACCATTCAGCTTTATCCTGAAGACATTTAATGTATCTTTGAAAACGACAAAGATATTTGTGGTGATAATGATATAGGTGACTCACCCTTTATGTATATTTACGTTATTCAATACTCTATCATTTTATTAGGTGTTCAAAATGGCGTCCTTCTTTCCCTCTTCTTACTTATCATTGAACGTTGAGCAGCAAAAACGTCACTGGCAACTATACCTTTCCAACGGTACACATTTCTTGCGTAATTCTCATCCTATGTAATTTTATAGCTAAAAAAGCGAAACGGGTCCCAACCTTTGCGACAGTCCTTTACCCCATGCGACTTGTCTCACCGAGTGTAGCAATGGAAGGTGTTATCGCTCACACAGCGCAGTAGAATGAGTGGGTGTAATTCTATGTTACCGGATGCGCTAAGAGGTTGAGTTCCACGCATTCCTCGGGCGTAAGTAGCGCAACCAATTTCAAACGAAACATACTCTCGCTGGAACGGCAGCCAACTAGCAACCACCTCGATCATGGTCGCGAATGGAGGAGAGGGGGAGGGAGGAGGTGAATGTGTGTGGGAGAAACGGCGGCGAACGGCGGCGGTAAATTCGCGCGTCTATGCACCATGGCATAAAGTTGCTCGCGAGAAGGGTCTCTCGTGGACGGTCAGTTGATCCCCATTTCCGAGCTGGTTCCAGCAAACTTGGGGTTTTATGTCTTGCTGTGATAAAAATGGTGGTCGCCGGGGCATAGATTCCGCGAACGGTTCGGCAACCGTTTCTTCACCGGTGGAGAACGGACCCTGGTACCCCACACAAACAGCTTCCCACACTCCCTTGTTCCAGCGAAATAATTTCTGGGCGGGGTACCGGGCTAGAAGAGAGCTTTATTTTTGGCAGACGTTCAAATAGTTAGGAACTTAAATTCCACAAGAGAGGACGCGGAGCTCTTTTTCGGAGGCGCAAACTGGTACCGGGAGCAGTGGCCCTTCTCTCATCCCTGGTCTCAAGAACTTTACGGCCCTTCGCTCTCGCCTGGGTTCTACGCCGGCCATGTTCTAATCGAGTTTCGATAATGGCTCGGACCATCGATCGAATTTTTCAACCGGCCCGAGGAAAAAACCAGGATATTTGTAACGGCTGCTTTGAAATCGATGTTACGAATCGGAACTGTTCTGCTAACTGGGCTGGAGTGATCGACGTTGCGGGTGCGAGTGACTGGTTGATCAAGAGTCTTCCAGTTTTTAGACTGCTGGGTCAGAGTTGAAGGTAGCAGTATTGCGATGCACTGTGGGCCGTAAATGAGCGGAATTAATTTAAAAGGTCACGATTAAGGGGTTAAGACACAGTAACAAGTGGGTCGATCGTCAATGCCTAATAGATATTATCATGAAGATAACCGTACCATTTTAATGTAATTGCTAAGGTAGAACTCGAGATATCTTGTACACCGTTTTGCAAACGCAATTCTGAGAAAAACGCGTTTAAAATTCACTTTAAAAAAAGTAACTTCTTTGTCGTTCATAATTTCCTAGAAGAAAAAGAAAATTTATATTTATTGCTGTGTATTTTCCCAAGGCTGTTCGTCGTCTACAACAATAAAACATAATTCTGTTTGCATGTTAAGGAAAATTAATAGTACAATTAAGAAACTCTGCTTGAAATCTTCATCGCGAGTCTGACTTGATATTATGGTCACGTTGAAGGTCACCTTAATGGTCACCTAATTTCGCACATCGCTGAATGTGTTGATTGTTGTAATGAAGATATGTAGTCCCATTTAAATAGAAAACCTCGATGATATTTAATAAAACCTCTTTTCACAAGTAACCTTCAACTGTTTAAAAATGCTCCTCCTCCATTCATCTTCTACCATATTTAAAAGCATTCTGCTACGTCCCAAAAAAGTAATTATTTAAAAAGAGAATGGAATAAGCTATTAACGAATGAAAGAACGAAATTCTGCACGAGACTCTCCATTACGAAGTTTCAGCTCACCCATTATTAAAGCCAGGCTGTAGTGAACGTAATTTCAAAAAGACACTTTGAGGTTCAAAGGATCCACAGACCTACGGTACATCCCATCTGCACTGTAAAACTCTAAAGTTTCCAGGGTTTTTCCTATTCCAAAACCGACGCTCTAAATATTACACAAACACGAATTTATTGACAAACTGTTTCAAATATCTATGCATACTTGGGGCATGTAAAAGTTCGAGGAACTTTAATAGTTTAAGGCTGGAGCTCGCGATAGAAGAAAATGAGCCCTCTCCGGGTAACAAGGATTCGTAGTTGGCCACATAACCGAGCACTCGCTAAACCTGAACGGTGATCATAGTAACCCGACCAGCAGTTTCAAAGGCTTCGAGAGTTTCAGAAGCGGAGTCGGAGCTGGACAACTTGGAGCTGGATACACACATAAAATATTCATCGCCATGAACACCGGGAATTATTCGTACAGCATGTCAAGAAAATGATGGCGAACATTATATATTTTTCGAAAAATTTTCCCTCGAAATTGTTTACTGGAAACAAATATTTTCACCAGATATGTACGTGTATACCAATTCGAGAAACTGGTAGTCGAAAAACAAGTTGAACGATGCTGTGGTTCAATGGTTTCTGCGCTGCGGAAATTAAAGAATACCCATAAGAAGATCGGTTTTGTATAATTTGTATTAATGTTCTCCAATTTTTTTTTTAATATTCTTGTTGTTCTGTTACATGAAAAATTCTTTTATACGAACACTTTGTCTCCCAATTAATTCATATAACAGAGGTTCTACAGTATACAGGGTGTCCCAAAATTTCTGAACATCCCGGAAATGGGAGGTTCCTGAGACCATTTGAAGGGATACTTTCCATTGCAAGAATGTTATCCGCGGCTTTGTTTAGGAATTATTAACGAAAAACATGGACCAATCAGAGCGCGACCTAGACGCTAGTTGACACAGTCGGCCCCGGCCGCGACAGAAGAAGAAGCGACGTAAAACAATCGAACAAAAAAAGAAGCATTCTATGGTTTACCTTCGAAGGTCCAAAGCCACAAACACGGCCTTAATAAAATGAACAGCGCCATACGGGAGTCCGTTGTAATTCTTCGGAACAATTTTTAGCAAAAGTTCGTTTGCAAATATGGGTCCAACATGTTGCGGAGGAGCAGTGCTCGCACGAATGACCATTACTTTCTTGACACTGGTACGTGCCCGAAAATGCTGGGGGATAGCTTGCCACTCTTGTTCAAAGCTGGGTTAGGGGGGCGGGGGAGGGGGGGCGGTTTGCAGGTGGATTCTGGCGTAGCAAAAAGGATTAAGCAACGTGACTAAATCGACCACTTGGAACGAATACGTCCCCTGTGTGGTTGTGGTGGCCGCAAAAAGGGAGCTAGCTCGGGGAACTGATGCCTCCCAAGTTATAAATCCGTGGTCGGAAGACACGGAATCCTAACGGGGGAAAACGCGCGTCGCTTCATCGCGAAGCGCAGGGAACTACTTTCTCTCTCTCGCATTCACTTCAAAGGTTCGCGTTCAGCCGCCCGGAATAAATCAAGGCTTGCCAATACCAAGCGTTACGAGCTTTTATTAGAGAGTCAGCGGCGGTCTCTTGTCACCCCGGCGCGTTTATTTACAAAAGGTTGCTACTTCTACCCGCTCGTTTCCCCATTTCCTGTCCAGTTTTTCCCGATTTCCTTCGGAGCTGTTTCTCTATCCCCCTCCAGCCCCACCCCGGGGGCCAGTTATCGCGATCGACTTTCTTAACCGGCGTTTTCGTACGCGCTGGCTCGAACCCGTGAAAACGTGTTCGTCTCTCTATCTCTCTCTCTCTCTCCCTCTCTATCGTTCTTCCGAGGTTTTCTCCGTCTATTAACTATTAATCTGTACGTTACAAAATGAAATATTGTATTTTTTAACTCTCAAAGAAAATCAAACATTTTTTACGAAGAATGTTTTTTCAAATCTTAAGATTATAGAAATATGACACATAATGATTGACAATTTCGTTTGCCTCGCCAACAAGAATACATTCTCATTAAATTGTACAGATTTATTCAGGGCGAGAAACATTCATTTTTACGTAGTTTAATCTTCTTGGGCAGAAGTACCGCAGTAATAGGTACATTTACCTCAGTAAATAATATCCGAAAATGTTTGTCCGTTTTATTTCGAGTACTGTTTTACCCGGACCCGGGAATTTCCGTTCGCGAAACGCGGCGCGGCGGGTTCGTCGCACCATGTAAAGTGTTAATCTTCGTTGAAATAAAAAGAGGCGGGCTTTCAACGGCAGAAACGGCTGAACGAGCTCGAATTAACGCGGTCGCAATAAATGAGGAGAAGAAGGGGGTAGGGTAGGGTAGGGGAAGGGCAAACGGTATTGTGTATTGGACGATACATAAACCGGCGAGAGAGGAAAGAGTCTCGCAATTAAAATGGCGAGTGGCGGTGGCGGCAGTTCTAACCGCGTTCTGACAGGCGAACGATGTCGGTGATCTACTTTCGCCGACACGATGCGCCCTGTGAACTTGGAAAGTGCTTGTACTAGCGTTATTATTAACGCTGGCGGCCATTAAAACGGAAACCCCTCGGATACCGTGTTCCCGCCGCCGCGCCGCGCCGCCGCCTGTGATTTTCCCTGGGAATTCGGCTTGAGTTTCGACGGGCCGTGTAAACGGGCACAGCTACACGTGTGCTTCAACCGTCGAGCTGGCAAGAACGATGGAAACGCTGGCAGGCGGCTCCCTGTTCTGCTTACTTCAACCCCGAACTTCGCCGCTTCTTTCCCTTTTGTCTTCCCCAACTCCGACGCCCGCTTTCCGCCAACCCTTCAATTCACTTCCCCATGAAGTTTATTACCCCGAGCGTAATTGCAAGTACCGCCCCCACGTAGCTAAAACGCGTGTGTGTTACTTTGAATTTCTCCGCGACACGATGAAAAAGTCATCACTCATTTAATAACCTAACGACCGAACGATACCAGGCCGATATTGTATTCGCGAACATCAAGACGAGAAAGAAGGAAAACGAAGGAGTATCGATAGATTGTCGATGCTGTGGAGCATGTATCCATTAAAATCACTGGGTAAACTTTATTTTACCGGACTCAAAATTCTCCTATAAATTATGATGTATTTGGTATGTAATCCAGTAGATTTGTACCCGGGGCGCGGCTGCAGATCGAAATCTTGATCTTGTAATTTGAAAATTTGTGTTGATATTATTTTTGGCCAGATAAAAATTACAAACATCTTTCAAACGACCTGGTTTTTAAACACCATTTTTAAAGAAAGAGAGCTTTTAAAAATCCATAGATACGAAACCTACTTAACAGATTGTTCACACGTTCAACATTTGTAAATAAAGCAGTGATTCGAAATGGTGCCATTATACTTGTGAAACTGATTGATTTTTCAATATCAGAATTGGTAACGCCGCCGTTCTAATAACAACATTATGGTTATCAGTGTTTCATTACAGAGTTCGCTCATGGTTATAATTCTGCTCGCCTAATCACATTATCCGTATTATCCTTGCGCCCCTTCTAATGGTAATTATTAACTGATGATTTTCAGTAACAGCTTTCTCCCCTTGATGCCAGGGCTTATCGAAATTACATTTGCAGCAGAAAGATTGATTCTTGGCTCTGATTCTTACAAAAATAGTACAGTGAATCGACGTAGAAGCGCCAAATGCATAATTCGCATTTTACATTACGTTTCTTCCTCGTTGAACTTTTTGTAGTTGCTTGAAATTACGAATTGTACATTCGATGTGGTATAAAATTATTTCATTAATTTGCAGCATTCTCTGAAATATTGATTATCACGTGGAATAATAATGTGAATTTTTCAATACAAAAAATATAACAAAATATATAAAATAAGTAAAATCGGTGAATTATTATTTTATTAATATTGTACGTTATAAATGAATACTGTATACTTAGATAGAAAAACAATATTTTTCAGAAGTTAACAATCCAAAGATAATAATATATTGATACTCGATTCGTCATTCTCGTTTATGGGTCCTACATTCAGATATTGTTAGGAAATAGCGTATCAATCCAGAAACAACTGCGAACACAACCGTGAACAATAGTAAACGAGTAATTTACTTAATCGTACATTTGCATTGCGCGCAATGCATGCATGAGATCGTTTTGCGGCTGTTTTGTCGTCAGTTACAACACGCGCGCTATTTGTTTGCATAACCATAACTATATTTTCTTCCTGAAGTAATCGATAAATCCGATAACGTGCGCTCTATACGAGAATATTTTAATTCTTGGCAATAACACTGCACATCATTTATTACATTGCACTAATAATTTTCAATATTAATTATTTCCATCATTTATGTTATCTATTAGATCTAGCTCTTATAAAGGTCGATACATTTTCACAGAAAATTCGATACTCTGTTCATGATGCACAAAGGAGGTGTTTTCATTTAAAGAATTCAAGGTGACTTGGAAATGACCTGCAACTCGAAAATTTTGTGTGAACCTAATTTTAATGACAGATTATTTCTACGTTGTATACGACACACCAATCAATAATGTTCAAGAATTTCGGAAATGCATAACAACTGCATGCAAGAACATAAACCGAGACGGCCTAATTATAGTGACGGCGAAAAATCTAACACAAAGAGCGTAGCTCTGTAATATAGAAGAGGTAACCTGATTTATTTTCTAAGAAATAATTTTTCATTAAAATTACGTTTGAACAAAACTGTCGAGTTCAAGGTCATTTCAAGGCCATTTTAATGCCATGTGAAATTTATTTTAATGGGCCAAATTTATTGCCCAACCCTCTACGTTTCGTAGTCCGGTGTGTAGGCATAGGTGTAAAAGGTGAAAGCAGCGAGAACCGCAATTATATTTTCGCTCGGAACAGAAAGAACAGTAGAATAGACACACGGTGAACGAAAAGCCCGTGGGCAAAACAAAATCCTTTCCATATCTCATCCATACGACTGAATGGACGGGACGTCTGTCCGCGGTGCCGTTCCACATGCTTCATCATAGAGCGTGGCGGCAGAGGTGAAAAACCTAGTATCCATGAAGCACTCGACCCACCCAATCCATTCGGCAGCGAGAAGCCGCAGTCTTCAAAACATGCGGCGTGCAATCAAGAAAAATCGAGATTCTTCGTCATGGCTAGAAAACATCCATTTGAAAGATTGTCGTGACGCTAGGCGACCGCGATGGGGAGAGGGTGGAGAAAAAGACAAAGACCTCGTTCATCCAATTTCATGGGGCAATTTTCAAAGCTTCGGGTCCCGATCATGACAGCACGCACAGGAACACCGGCCGCGATTTCTTCGGTATTACGTAGGGGCGGGTGTGTACCCGAAAATTTCGTGTTCGGGTCCCGACTCGAATCATCGAAAACCGAACCGAGGCTCGCGAGAACATGCCACCCACCCATTATGTAGAATTGGCGTTTCCGTGACGGAAGTTCCTCGTTTTCCCGTTTATTTCGGCGGAGGCAGCGGCTCAGCTTTCAATTCGCGATTCAATCCAGTCGGATCAGGAGATAGGGGACGCCCGACCAGCTACGAAGCTGCGTAATCCGGATGATAACGCAGATTAAGTCCGCCGTCGAAATACCAGGAGTAAATCGTATTCTGGGGACACAGCCGTATAATTATCGCGGCCACGCGTTCCGCATCGAATTCCCGCGCCCGCCCGGAGAGTTTCCTAATTTCTGAGGGACCGGCTCGGCTCAAACCCGCTCCAATTCGCTGACTAGCTAATATCGAAGTGACCTTTATCTCCTTTATCGTGCCCCTCTTTGTTCTACAACGACTCTTCAGTGGCTTTTCGAAACGTTTCCGCGGAACGCGATTAACCTATAGAACCTACGCTTCATCACTTCCCCAACCCTCCACCCTCCCTCTCGCTCTCTCTCTCTCTCTTTCTCTCTCTTCGTGCACTGAATGTGATCACGCGACCTACGTATTTTCCACTTCATAAGGCTTTACACGCGTAGCTGATTGCCCGATTACTGATCTTTGTTCAATTGCCACTGTGTAGTCATTATTACGCTCCTAGATGGGGGTCACATTGAAATCGCCGACACATTGTTTTCATCGATTCCAGATTTAATCGACAACAGCTTTAGCCGGCGGCAGTACTAACCGATAACATTAGCCATATAATATTCGACAGCGATACTATTCTATATTATCGGTCACATTGATTATACAGTTCTCGCCTGCAATAGCGTATGCTGGGATAGAGAGAGAGAGAGTTATGCCTTTTCCTCCCTCAACTTCTGGCTCGCTGGAGGGCCAGACGGGGCCCCGTTTTCCGCATTTCTCACGTCTGGTTTATTATGCGAGCTGGCTCCACTCATGTTCTTGTCCAATAGGCTTACCCCTAACACTCTTCCTTCCACTTGCGCCTCCGGTAACTGATTGTGAGCAGTGATACCCGGTATGCCAGAAGGCTTTACTTCGGGCGAGAAGCTCCCTGCGTCAGGTTCTGCCTCACCGCCTATAATTCTAGCGGCTCCCTGATTTCGCATCAGGTTCATGAGTTTAACCAACCTCCCAGTGGCTCCCTGATTTCTCATCAGGTTTGTCTGATTTTCAATCCATTTCTAGAGGCTCCCCTACTACGGGTCAGGTTCGTCCTTCGAATCCTAGCGGCTCCCTGATCGCATCATGTTCGTCCACGTACCGAACTAACAAATTCAAACCATGTTGCAAGGGTAAGAATCCTTCCGACGGCCGTTAGCGCAGCACCCAGCCCTGGCTCGTGACATGTTACATCGAAATGAATAATGAAAATAACCCGTGGAAACCTAAGAGAGAACAGATGATCAGAGAAAGAATACCGGTCAGACGTGTGTGTTAGCGAAAGTAGAAAAATTAGCTTGATCGATCGAAGTGTTACAATAACCGGATAGAGCATTGTTTGATTGAACAGGGCAGGAATAAACGACGCGCGCGCTGTCCGTCGATACAAGCGCGCAAGGCTCTCGTGCGAGGTTGGTTGGTGACGTGAAACGCATCGTCCGTTGAATCGTGACGGTAACGAACATTACCGGAAGATGAATTCGTTACCCCGAATGGGAGCTGGCTGGAGGAAAGGGACAAAGTAATTCAACGACGACAGGACTCGAAAGCGAACGGCGAAATGCAATTGGCTCGTCTTGTTATTGTTAATTAACGGCCGCCACCAGAGGCGGTTGATTGATAATTCGATTGATCGACGGCGAACGGTAAAGGCCGGCTTTCGTGGGCCGCGTTGACCTCGTGCCACGTTTTCGAACTGCCGCAAACAGCTCGCTGTACGTCCCCCGATCGGTCCTCATAATCGGCATCGCTCTAATGGATCGTTGCTGTTTGCCACGCAGAATCGAGTGTTTCCGCGGCATCATGCCGTTAACGAGATTATGCGATAGCGACCGCTCGCAAATATGTTACAGGATGCGAACCCAGCCCCTGATGATACACGGCTGCAATTACGTATTGCGCCATCAAGAAATCAGGAGATGCGGTCCGACCAACGATTTACTGCGCTCCTGATGTCGCGCCTTCTACCGAAGCAATTGTCGTTGACCTATACCTACCACTGTTCTAATGCACCATCTTCCGTGCTCCCTCTCATTCTCATTCTCACTGTCCATGTTCGCCTTACTGCTGTCATTCGATTTCAATGATACAGTCAAGGTATTAGCAGAACTCGAATACAGTGGAACCCACCCCGATTATTCGAACAAATTGGGATAGAAATCAAGAAATACATGCAATGACCGCATGGTGTGAAGTGTGAACGCATCGCAAACAAGATGTCAATGAATATTTTCTTGTTACTGCTTTGTGATTTGCGTTTAGCATGGCAAACTCTGCAAGAATCATCCAACAAATATTGCTGAACAAAGGTGTTGTACAGTGTGATCTGAAATAGAGACATCGACTTTACCGCGCGCGAAGAACAAAATGGCGATTGCCGGTAACCTTCCCCGCACGTGTGGCTTTCCATCGCCGCATCTTTTCACGAACGATATTACGATCAATCAGTGGACTATGGCCAATTCCTCGGTTGCGGATCGATCGTGGTTTCATCGCTTAGCCGGCCGCGTGTTTCTCGGTGTACAGGTGCATCCGCAGTGCGCGCAACCCGATTGTTTGTACTGCTCACGTACGGATACAACACCGGCGTACAACCTGCACAACAATCAACACGCGAATGTTACGTACGCAACATACATACATCGAACATTGTCGAGGGGGTTGGCAGGGGGAGTGCTGGGTTGAGGCTTTTGGGAAGGAGGGGGAGGGGAGGAGCGAGGTTGTGCAGGAGAGGGCCGCAAAGCATGGTACGTGTACGCGCTCATGCATTTATTTATGGAAGATCCCGAGAGTCACCGGGCCAGATGCAGTTATACGACGAAATCGTGCCAGTTTGCAACGACAACGTGTATCGCGACGAGAGAAACGGATTTACATCCGCAACTTTCGCAGTTTAACGGCGAAAACGTCGCGCTTACCTGCTAGTTCGTATCCACGACGCGTTTGTATTGCTCCACCGGCGATTCCGAACCTGTGTGCTGCCCGTTTTATTGTCCGCGGTTTGCAACACAACATTCGGAGGCTGGCAGATTGAATTTCTGGATATTGTGCGGCTCGTTCCGGGACTGGACTGACTAGAATTGTCTAGACGCGTGCCTCAGTTTCCGCTACGAAAAATACTGCAGAGCCTCTCGTACCCGAATACCCCGATATACAAACGTTCTATTCTCCGGACAGCGCAGCGTTTCGCGACGATGTGTATCCCTAAAAAAATTAGTAAATTCGAACCAACTCGAGATATTCCTCGCTCATTTTCTTGTTCACTGCCTTGCAAAAAGTATACGCTTGTATAGAAAAAGGATTTTGACTTGCGATAATCATATCTGCGTCCCATTTTAGGCTTCTTTGGTTGAAGCGTTCACTGATGATACAGTACGCAGTTCCATATGAAATAGCTAATTTGTCTCCGATCTCGTCTACCGTGATTGGCCTGTTTGCATTAATCAATTCATTAACACGTTCATCAACACTGTCATTTGATGTCGGAATTGACGGCATTCCTGTCAGCAACCGTTTTCGATATTCGTACAGCCATTCTCGAGTAAAGTGCGTCATTTCGAAATCATCTGACACGATGTTTTATTGCCATTGAACTTCACACAATTGACAATCAATTTCAGTATATTTCTTTGCCTACAAAAAGCGAATCACAGCTTCGACTTTCAATTTGGACATGTTTCACGATTAATAACGAATGAAAGGAGATCGTTATACTGTATAAATAGAAGGAATGTAACTTCAATACAGAAGTGTAGTAATTTACTGCAAATTAATTTCACGAGAATCATTAGGTTTCGTTTAGAAAGTAAATTTTGTAGAAATACAACAATATAATCAAATTGTTACAATTTGCTAACACATAATTAGTATCTTTTGTTTGTATCTTTTATTAAACGTTTTTAACGTTCGATTAAAATCGAAACAAAGTATTTTCAAAGACATTTTAACTTAATAGCAGCTAATTCAAAATCATGTATAAAATGCCTGTGTTTATTTCTGTTTAGCGAGACTGGAAATGCTCGCATTTCTGCCCCCGAGCGCGTTCCAGTTTCTGTTGTTGAAATATCCACGTGCGATATATATTCTGATAGTAATACAATAAGAGATAGAAATTCAAATAAGGAAATCTGTCTAAAATTTAAAAATACCTTTCATTTGCAAACATAAACAATATAATAAAACTGAAACGAGAATAAATTTTAATTTGTAAATACGCGCGCGAAAGTGTGTTAAACCTACGAAAGAATAAAACTGACTTTATTTGCTTTGAAAATTTTTGCTGAAAATTGAATGCCCACTATTTCGCTATTCAGAGCAACCCCCCATAAAAAGATCAAACAAAAGTCTTTAGAAGTCTAGTCATTCAGCAGTATTATCATTTGTCAATTATTTATTATTTTAACCATGTATCAAATCTTCCTCACTGTACAATAAACATTTGTTTCTACTCTTATTATACTTTAAACTTTAGTTAGGATTAGGTGGTGGGCCGGGGGGAGCGGAGAGGTGCCGTAGTGATACGTTCACTTACAGCCTGTAAAGTGTTTGAAAAAGTAATTGCCGCCATAAATTTTAGCCTTTCGGTCTTTGTTTTATTTAATAAATTGCCTTGCTTCTATCCAATTTTCGCAAAAATGTCGAAACCCGCCGGGCACATCGCAGTCCGTGGCAACTCGACGATTCCGTTCCCTGTCTAGCATCATATTTCTCCCTCGGATCTAGCTGCACCGCTCTCTATTCTTTTTTGTTGCTCTTTGTTTTCACTCTCAATAGACACCCGGTGTGTTCCGGTCTGTGTTGCTAGTATTTTGTTCACTAGAATTTCTTTCACATAACCGTTGTGCCAGTACAGTGTGCGCATTATTGACGCAGAATAGAGGAACACGTCCGAAGCCGTGGGCATTCTGCGTTCCTGCCAATAGCTCCACTGTTAAATGGCTTTTCACAGTCTTCGTCTTTGTTCCTGTCGCAAGTCACCCTCTTTTTTCAACGTTCCCTCTATCGTCTACTTCCCAACATGGCCATTGTCAGCCGCTAAACTAAAATTGGACGGACACAATGGAAAAAATCGTAACGCTAACGTGTTACCCACGCTAATGCATTGATGAGGTTTCGACGGAATTTTGATACACATCGTTTTCACCTAAAGCAACAAACGACAGTACTGTTCTCATTTCAACTATTCTACGGAGTGTAGCAAAAATGTTGTACTTGAAATGGGCGATCCCTCAGGTGATTTGAAGTAATTTTTTCCTTTGCGGAAATGTTCTCCGAGGCCTTGTTCAGGAGTTGTTAACCGAAACCACAGACCAATCACAGTGCGGCTACAGCTGATTGAGCCACACCCCGTCCGCAGAAGCAGCGCTGTGGTTGGTCCGTGGTTTTTCCTTAATAATTCCATAACGAATCCTCGGAGAACATTTTCCTCAAGGGAAAAGTTACTTCACATTATCTCAGGAATCAGCCCATTCAAGGAAATGCAACATTGTTGGGACACCCTGTATATTCCTTTATCGACAGCACGAAATTATCTTTTCACACAGAGTCAATAGGAACTAACATATTTTAAATGACTCGTAAGTTGAAATATCCCTTAAGTGAATAATTTTTCGATATTCAAAAATATATGTTTATATTTAATAAAATGAAGGTAATCTCCGAAAATCTTTCAGCTACAAAAAAAAAACTATTATTGCCTATTATGGTCCTTTTTATACTGGAAAGCTTTGGTTATGAAAGTTTCGTCATATTTTCAAAAACAGCGGAGATAATGATGAGGTAATATATACTGGACCACTCAGTATATACATATAACATCCGTTTCATTCAGTAAACATTCTTAATATAATTACGAATGCACCTTTTAAGAAGTGGCTTATTTATTACGCATTCGTTACCACTTTATTCGAGCCACATCAATTTCCATTTTTTTCTCGCTGACTCCGTCCAGAGAGTATTTATACCGTATTTTAAAACGATTTCCGATTTTCGTGATTTTTTTATGCCAGCCCGATGAAGTTGATTGTTTGATCGCCGGTTGCCAAACTAGTGAAATGAATTGACTACGGCCGATCGCGTTAATTTATTCAACGTCACACACCCGTGGACAGCAATAATCAATTAATCTCTCATATGCCAACTACATTTCTCGAATTTTCTACCGATCCTGTAGAAGGGTTTCAGCGATTGCGTAAAATTGTCACGAGCATTGTTTATATCGAAATGGTCCATTAAAAATGCAGTTGACGTCTGTGAAATGGCTTGACAAAAAACCGACGCGACGCCAACATACACGCTTGCGCGTAGATACATATATCTCGACCAATTATTTACCCGTTGTATTGTTTTGCGTTTGAAACGCACGAGATTGTTCCTCTCGAATTTTCAATCGTCGAATTTCCTTTCAAATTTTCGAGCAGAACGAGTGTACTGTTTCATTTCGCCTTCCGTTATCGTTTAATTGTAACTTTCATTTGCACCCGCTCGCCATTCTAATATACATATATACATGTATACATATGTACTGGGTGCCAGAAAATTATATGTCGTGGACACACCATAGCGCGATTCTACACCCCCGATTCAGTCGAAAATGACGTAAGAAACGCCCCGCAAAATTGACCTTGTTTTTCATGTTCAAGGTACACGTTCAACATACATATACATGTCGTAGATTTAAGCGTGTTTTTAGAATAAGCATGGGCTGAGCATTTTCCGTTGTAGGTTGCCGGAGTCGGCTGCTGAGTGCTCGCGCGTGCATTTACATTGTAGCGCGGCCGAGACGTTTGATCGGCCGCAAGAGTCGGGATCGCGGATCGGTTTCTTTTACGCGCAGCCGAAACGTTTGAGCGGCTGCGGCAAACAAAATCGGCTCCCTTTTAGAATGTGTGCACGTGGACGGAGTGACTCTGCGGAGTGGGGAAAATGCGAGGCAAGGCCAGGCAAGGCCCTCGATGGCCCGAGACCGGCCGGCAGATTTTGTTTAGCGTTCGAACGATCGAGAGCGTCTCCGCAGAGTCAAACGGTCAGAACACTCGACAGCCGACACGCGACGATGAAACGTATTATGTAACGTCGGGGCGCACGGGTCGCGCCAAAATGTTAGTGCTGCGACATACATACATATATGTATTATGCATACTAATGCATACATGCATATTGTATGTATACTACAGGGTGTCCCAAAATTCCTTCAACAGCCGGAAATGGGAGGTTCCTGAGATCATTTAAATTTAAAGCAACATTTTCCTTTGCAAAAATGTTATCCGCGGCTTTGTTTAGGAGTTATCAACGAAAAACACGGACCAAGGCGCGTCAACTGTCTATTGGTGGCCGACTGTGCCAACTCGCATCTATTGTCGCGCTCTGATTGGTCCGCGTTTTTCGTTAATAACTCGTAAACAAAGCCGCGGGTAACATTTTTGCACAGGAAAACGTTGCTTCAAATGATCTCAGGAACCTCCCATTTCCGGCTGTTGAAGGAATTTTGGGACACCCTGTATACGTATACTTCATACGAAAATGTAGTATGAAAATACACAATAGAATTTTTATACCTTTCTCGAAATTTCAAACAATCTCTCGTGTTCGCGAATTATTTGCATTTCACGCGAAATTGAATGCTACGGTAAGAATGCTTTTGTGATATTCAAAGTGATTTTAATTACTCCTTTACTAATGCATGCTGCGTGAACAGTGACAATCCATGCAGTATAAAAAATTGTTTTAATGATTAATATTCATGATTAATTTTTATGATTAATATCTCGACGTAATTTATCTAATGGAACGAGTACAGAAGAGATTTATCATAGTAATCAACGGACTGTGGATTATATCATGTATTTATAATATGTTCGCAAAATGCAATATGAAAGTGGTTATTTTAATCTGTAAAGGGACGGTTCCAGAGTGTTACCGGTACTCTGCAAATGTTAGCTTAATTTCTAAATCAACTTACATTACGTAGTTAATATATGTATATATATGACGAGTCGGACACGTTCCTCATTCCACAAGTGTAGATATTTACTAGAGGTGGGTGGGTAATATGATATATATTTCAAAAATTTACTTTAAAATTAGAAATATTATTTTCGGCCATGTGCATGTTTGCCAAATTTTCTGATCGTATATGTTTACGTACACTAACTAACAAGTTGAACAAATTTTTGTTTCAATTGTATTAATTTTACTAATAGTTTTTTCTTAATTTTTATTTTTACTTCTACTCGATAATTTACTAATTAAATTCATGTATTAACTTGTATGAATTTAATGATACATGTGCAACTTTCCGTGTTCATCGCGACAATATTCCAAACGACTTGAGTAATCGACAGTAAAGACATATCGCCCTTAACCTGCTGCTTTCATCCGGAAGTTTGAATTATTATCGCGTGCATTGCCGCATTTCGCCATGTAAATGTTCAGGACGCAATCTGCTCGATAAGAACTCGCGTGTGACGCTGATCGGAGATATAACCAACATTTACTCTGTGACCGATTAAATTAAGCCGAACGAGTTCAGGAGGTTTTCAATCCACTCCAGGAATGTTGAGAGTGACATATTCCAAATTACCATGATCCTGGTAGATTAATTTGCATTTTTTTAAAAATTGCATTCCGTATATTAAACCTTTTCACTCGAATGGCTACTCTGAGACACCGTTAAAAATTACTTTATCACAATTCCAAATGATTTTTACATGAAAGAATTGAAATTTAAAAGTGCTCATGGTTATCCTCGATCTACTGGAGTTATTAAACGAAGAAACAAATTTTTATTTCGATTTTAGTCCATGAAATACTTGTTATTCTATGACTTTTTTTCGTTTTATTTATAATAGTTATGGTTCCTGTTAAGAATTGCTGTTTTTAGTTTTGCATGCAACCTTGTAAATTGTAATTTTTAGAAAATCTTTTTTGCGGATCATTTAGTAAACCAATGCTTTTAATTCTTTACAAAACGTCAGGTCGTTTACTTCCGGGGCTCACTGTAGATTTGTATGGTTTTGTATAGTGTTTTATTTCGCGGAGTGTAACACGTAAGAGTAGCATTTAATAGGTAGTACATAGGATGTTATAACCACGGACTCTGTTGTCGAAACAGCAGGCAACGAGCGTATTAAAAAATGAAAGAGTATTGAGGAAACGTTAAACGCTAGATCAAATCCACCCGGTATACTCCGACGCCCTGCCCCGCAATTTACTCGCAAAGAGGTATCGTTCGTTGTTCAATTTCAGCGCGCGGTCACGACTACCCGACGATGATCGATGAGTTCTTTCACACGCCATTTCCGGCGTTGTGCATCGTAACGCGATCTTTGAACGTCGGCGAGGCAGAGAGGCTGGCTGGTTCTCCTTGGGGGTTTAATATTGTGTCCACACGCTACCGCTCTATAGCAATTGCTCGACTTCACAAACATGCCGCGTCGAAGCGGCGCGGCGCAGCGTTCCCCAGAACCAGAATCCCCAGATTCAACCCTTGCCGTACCATTTTCTTTACAGTTACAGTGATTAAAACGTCTTTATGCACAAAAATACTAAAATCTACCCTATAGTGGAGAGACAAGTCTTAATCTGGCGACTCCGCATACAGCCTCGATCGATGCGGTGGTTCTTGTGGGCGTGAAACTTGGAAAAAACAATCCGAAAAACGAAGCGGTCGCACGAGATCCGTATCGGTGCCTATAAATTCGATCGGGATTCTCCTTTTGCACGGCGGGTCTACCAGAAAACTTTCGTCCTTTTCTGCCGCGTCCGCTTAATGGCCCGTGAACCCGTTTTAATTCGGTCGGATTCAAATCGCTCGATTCCGGGAGGGGAGGAAAGGGCAGTCTCCCGCCGAATTGTGAACGGACTCTCCGCGTTCATTCTTCCCCGCTTAATTTATCCCCCGTCTGCTTTTCAGAATCGCGTTATTTGATCGGCCCCCTGTTCGCATACACCATTCATCGCCCGGGACGCGGGTCGCGCGAATAAAGTTCAAATTATATTGGAGTAAAGCTCTCGGGTGGTCTTTTTCTTTTTTATTTGATTAGTTAAAATGTGAATTTGTTTGATTAGCGCCCATCTATAGAGGCTCGCGGGTTTGATCGATGGACGGATCACTCTCGCCACACGTCGAACTCGCCGGCCGAATCGATTTCGCTTTTGACAAGTGCTTCCTATTCTACGCTCTCTCTCTCTCTCTCTCTCTCTCTCTCTCTCTCTCTCTCTCTCTCTCGCTCTCTCTCTGTCAGGCGATACACTTGTAATTTCCTGGACAACTGGTACGCATGAAACTTTGAAACCTGACCCTGTACCTACTTTTGCCGGTTTCGATGCCACTGGACACTCCGGCACTACTCGTGATTAAAAGTATTTGATCAAACGAACAGCGCAGCGGCGTTGAATACGCGAAATTCAAGGAATGCTGTACTAGAACCAAGAAATTCTCGTTACTACCAAGCATGTGCGCGCGTGCATGTCAATTATGCACTGAAAGAACTCTTGCGAAGCGAGAAACTTTTGTTAATAACATATTTCCGTTGGCAGACGATCTAGCAATAGGATCGTATTTCCTGAATTGAGACACTACAGTGAGCCACGAAAGTATTCGAACGCTCTTCAAAACAGAATAACTTTTTTATAATTGTACCAAACGATCTGATTTTTTATAATCAATTAGAAGCATTGGTTTACGAAATGATATGCAGAAAAGATTTTACAAAAATGATGATTTACAAGGTTACGTGCAAAACTAGAAAAGGCATTTTCTGAAACTTTCTTATTTGGGCCCTTAGTGAAAGTTTAAGATATAAGTTTTGTAGATCTATTTTAGTTATACACGTGTTGAAAATTTCATTGAAATCGGTTGACGCAGAAAAAAGCGGCACGCACCGAAAGATGTATGACTCTGTGGATTTTAAGCAGAAACCGATCGAAAGTCGTTGAGAACTACGATTTTCACAATTTTTAACCGCTTGTAGCTCGTGTGTATGTTAATCGATTGCCAAGAGTGAAATTTTTTTTAAATTCCAATAATCCGTATCGAGGGAAAATAATTTTATTTTTACTGTGCTGTTAGAATATAGTATGTCTCTTAACGGAGATACAAGGTAATTGTAAACAACGTCATTGAGACATATTGTCATCGGAGCGTAGGAAACCATCCGTATCAGTTTGAAGAAAATAAAGAAGAATAGAAGAACACGAGTAGAGAGAGAGAGAGAGAGGAAGGAAATGAGAACACATACGATAAACAACGATTGGGAATCAATAGGGAATGCGGAAGAAGAGGACAGTTAAATAAAAGACAATATAGCGAAAGTGTACATTACTGTACATACACCACGACCGGAACATGGTAAACGTGGCAACGCTGTGTCAGTCCGATTTGAAGTGATTTCGAGTTGTTCGCGTTATATCAATAGACTTATACAGGGTGTCCCAAAATTCCTTCAACAGCCGGAAATGGGAGGTTCCTGAGATCATTTGAAGCAACATTTTCCTTTGCAAAAATGTTATCCACGGCTTTGTTTAGCAGTTATTAACGAAAAACTCGGACCAATCAGAGCGCAACCTAGACGCGAGTGGGCACAGTCGGCCAATAGACAGTTGCTCGCTTCTAGATCGCGCTCTGATTGGTCCGTGTTTTTCGTTGATAACTTCTAAACAAAGCCGCGGATAACATGTACCAGAGGCGGCCGTGCGTGGACCAGCTGATCGGACTGATGCTCCGCCTGTATGCGGTGTTGCCACGTCGCATGTTCCGGCCGCGTGTAAAGACAAAGAGAATGTTATTAGGACTCTTTTCATTAGGACAACAGGAAACAATGGAGAACTCGAAGATAAAAATTCTGCGACGGGTTGATCCAGCTCCTATGTCGACACAGCGGCAATTCCTAAGATTCATACGCCGCGCCGGGGTTGGCTACACCAACGATTTGGCAACCTCTGAACATTCGAGCCCACGGAATAGGCGACTGTATAATATCAGGAAGAATCGGTTTCGCGGAGGAATTGCAACGTTGAACGGAAAGTGCCAAAGGATAGCGGGATAGAGACACGGAATGAAACAGTGACGGGGGACTAGAGAGAGTCCGAATTTTACGGCGAACCGGGGTCGTGAAAGGGTGGCAAACCCTATTACCAAACTTTTAAAGCGTCTTCGAGCAATATTGCCTTCGCGACGCAAGATGGAGCGCCGCTATCCCGCTTTCTTTTTCCGAGACCGTCTCGCCCGTGTTCCTGGCGCGGCGCGGCGTCGTCGACACTGCATCCGCCCGCAGCGGATCCTCTTCTTACCAGTTTTCTTCCCCGCCCTGTTCTCGCTCGTCTCTTTCGTCTTTCTCTCG
Organism: Lasioglossum baleicum; assembly: GCF_051020765.1. NCBI lineage: Eukaryota > Metazoa > Arthropoda > Insecta > Hymenoptera > Halictidae > Lasioglossum > Lasioglossum baleicum. The sequence goes on from NC_134931.1 coordinate 20,893,104, forward strand.
TCGCTCGTCACCCTGAGCACCCCATTTCCATACCAAATGGATCGAATTATTTCGAGGCCGCGATACCTTTTAATATGTTCGCGGCTGAAGTTTCAACACTTGCCAGAAGGAAGTGTTAAGGGATCGTGTCGGGCCCTGGGAGAGCTCTTCATCTTTTAAATTTCCGGAGACGGTTTGCGTTCTGCGAGAGTCATAAGTTTGACTGAATTACGGGAGACAGGGGCTAACATTTGTTATGTGTCAGGGAACATTACTCTACTTACTTACTCACTTACTGTATTCTACTGCAGGCCCGAGTAACTTCTTCCCCGCTGTCGCTTCATCAATCACACTATCAGTATACCGGCGGCGCGGCGCGGCGCGGCGGTTCCCTCATTATCAGTGTACCGACTCACCCTCTACGTCAGGCATGCACAGCTCTTTGCTCTCAGAGCAGCTCCCGTGCTCCCAAGTTGCTCCCCGTATGCTCTCAGAGCAGATCGGACGTATGGAAGGGGAACCCACTAAGCGTGACTTGTAAACAGAGCACGAGAGAAGACGAGTGGGAGGGGCGTGGGGAAGTGGAGAGCACGCCGCAGTGGTCAGACTACAACAACGTAGACGCCGCCCCCACTCTCATACGCTCTTCTTCTCGTCTTCTCTCGTGCTCCGTTTACAATTGGTGGGTTCCCCTTCCATACGTCCGAGCAAGGTCACTGCTCCGACCCTGCTCAGGAGCAGGGTCGATTGCTCCTACTCCCAAATCGTCCACCTGTGCATGCCTGCTCTACGTACTGTCCAGTGAAAGAGCGTAAACTAGCGGGACGGGAACGGTGCAAGAGGGACGCAAAGAACACCTGAGTGGTCAGACTAGAACGTAGACGTCTATTTTCACACGTATTTTTGACTCTAACGCGCTATTGGCGGAGACGAGCACACTAATCGGGCGCGCGACGCGGGCAGCGAGTCAGATGTATACAAACAAACGAGACAGAGCGAGCGATGCGGCCAACGGCAATCTATTGGCGTAGTCGGCGTATGTAGTCGGCATAATCTGCGTAATCGGCGTAGTCCAAGAGTTTTTTGTGCAATGAGGATACTCGTATATTTTCTTTTACATTAATGAAGAATTTATAACAGTATACTAAATGCATAATAATTTTTAAACGCCCTTGTCAAAGATATATCTCGCGTGAGAATTTCAATTTATGCGAACACAATAAATAATAAATATCAGGATCGAATGGAAATAAATTGCGCTTCGACGTGTTTTCTACGTGTTATTAATTTTTTCAGTTGTCAAACGAATGATTCTACAAGCCAATGTAGGACGAAGCTAAAAGCTAATAAAACTGCTGTTTCGATTTCGTTTTCCATCAACGATTAAAAATAATTTTTATGAGTAGGATCGGTGAAGGGCAGTATTTTTATTGAAAATTCATAAGCAAACCCCTATACGGTATTAAACTCGCGAAAAATTAATATGAGAAAATTAATGTGTGCGTTATTTGATTTTCAAGTAAAAAACGTAACATCCTTTCCAATAAACCATTTTGTTTTGAAAAATTACTCGCATGTCCACCCGATACGTATAAGCTTTGCAATAATATTGATAGCAAATGTAATATTAAAGTCTCGTTCGCGAACGTCAATTCGAAAATTTTCCATGTCAGTACAAACAAAACTGTTATTAAATTATCAAGCATGGCGAAAGGAAAATTGGAAACTAGAGTTCGAATATGAATGAAACGCCATTTAGAAGTTGTTGTTGAGCGATCACATGAGACCAGCAGCAAGCAGACTCTGTGTTCTCGGCCGAAGTGGTTCGGGAAAACAAACATCCATCATGGTTTCGTATTTTTTTAAGCCAGTGGTGTTCAATACACGGCGCACACGCGACTGGATCAAATTGAAAACTCTGGTGAACTCTTCAGTTCAAACAAAATAATTTATTCGACAACAAAATACAATTTCACTAAATTGTTTTTTCGCAAAGAAACTTGAGCTCCGAGGGAAAATCAGGAATCACTTTTTTTCTTAAAAAGAAGGGGTTGTTTTTTAAAAATGTTGTTTTTCTCGTAGTTTTCAGTTGCCACGTATAATTTCGTGTTGCATCATGACACGATCTTCAAATGGCACCTTGAACTCCGAAGATGAACTTCAAACTTAAACTTCGTTCGTAAGGAAAATACAGTCTTTGAAAGAAATTGTAACACCTGCGAATCTGTCAAAAGGCTAACACCTAATCAAATGACACAGTAAATAAAAGTAGGTCATTGAAAATTTCATGATCAATCCGTCTCGCGCGATATTCTTTATGTTACAAAATTAAAAATGATATTCTAGGAGTAATACTTAAGCGAGACACTCTGTATAGTAAAATAAGTAAATAGTAAAATTTGTAATCAACCCAAACAGTAAAATTTGGATAGGTTAGGTTATCAAATATTCAAAATAATGGCTAACCTATATGTATTCTGTGTAGAAATGTATATGTGAAGTCACAGCGTAGCTCAAAATTTAAGAGAATAGAATTTCCAATTGTTATCAATCATTTACCGTAACTACGTTCATTGCACGTCAGTGGGGCGAATACGAGCCCTAAAGTGGTCCACAGAGACGTTAGGTCCTGAAGGGACGTGTGCTTGGTAGATCCGTTGATTGTTGTGTCCCATCTGGAGGTTTAGAGGCAGAGCTTCAAAGAATTTCGAAGATAAATGTTTCAAAGCATTATCTAAGACTTCGCAGGGAAATAGGACACGAATGTCGTGATTCCTTACGAGCATTCTTCGTCTGTTCTTTTTAACAGACACTTGCTTTTGTGGGGGATAGAACGAGTCAATTTCGATTTATTATATCGGTCGTACACAAGTTGCGACGACGTGATATTTCTGAGGTTATTGTTGGAATAAACGACGACAGCAGTATGGTTTCATCGATTTGAAGCATAGGAAAGTGAAGATACACCGCGAGATACGGTGTCGCCGGGGTGACAATAAAAATCGTGTAGAGATAACTCGTTTTGCTTTCTGTCATTTCGATTATCGAGTTCGTTGACTGACGAGCTAACAGTGGCTACCACGCGATGCACAGTGCTTCTGATCGCTCTTCCGAAAATGGCAGTGAGTTATTGTTTTACATCCAGTATCCGTCGGCAAGGTTTACCGCGCATAAGTACATATCGGGAACATGAGATATGCATGCGCATGCACATGGGGCCGAGCATGTATGGGATCAAGATCTTGTCTTGACGTCGCGCGCGTATATCCGGTAAGGTATTTGCTTGCTGCCCGTTCCGTGGCTTGACATGTACATGCACTTTTGGATGCGACGGGGAAGAGCTCTTTTCAAAAAAAAAAAGAAAAGAAAAAAGAAAAGAACTCCTGGCAACGTAGTCCCGCGGACAACGCGAGAAAGCTTCTTCCCTAAGTGCGTCGCGATGGAAAATCGGACTGCCAACCTCCTCCACCTCCTTGAACCGCCTCCTTCTTCCCAGCCTCGGTCCCTCCACCTTCGCCCCGTCGGAAATGCGGGCCGAGTTTATTGGCTACGGTCGGTTAGCCACTCATATCCGAAAGGGTCGTCCTCTATGATGTAGCCTTCAATAGACTCTGCGACACACATTGGAACGTATATGTATACATATAATGCTAGGCAGTTCCTTCGCTATAGGGTCACGGGCGAGCTCTTTCGTTGAAGCTGAAGCTTCATATGTAGTGTGGCGTTCGCAGTGTGCGTACGAACGGAATTGAAAAGGAACTGTCGAATTGATACGCATTGTTCATCGTCTGGTTGTCGGCACCTAACCATTTCGATGACGGGACATGTAGGTAACTGTCTCGATACTTGTACATTATGACTCCCATTAATATTTGGGCACTCTTGAACAGATAACTTTTTTAATATTGGCCCATACGACCTGGATTTTCTGGAGAATTTACAACAATTTGTTAACTGCATGACGTGGAAAAGAATTTCGAGAAAATTGCAATTGGTCGGTATTTTGGGAATCTGAAAATCGGGATCAAAATGTCGTTTATACATATGTCCTCTCAATATATGTATATGTATGTATATGTTATGTTGTATACACGCGTTCATATGATATACCAAAATACATGTAGCAGGTAGGTTCCATTTCCGACTTTACGTGACCTTGCAGGTCATTATGTATACACGCATTTATACCTGTATGATATAAAAAATACATGGATACATAGCTTTCCATATAATATAGGATAAAAACTCGCAGAAACTTGCGAACCAATTGAATACGAGGGTGTTCCTGACTCGTCCTTTTACTACCCCTTACACAACCAAGTTACAATTTATCTTCGTTAATTGAATGTCGACTTGGACTCCATCTGATTCGCGGAGTATCATTCTAACAATTACCCAGATCGATGCTCCGGGATTAAATAAACCGTCGCGTCGGCACCCGTTCAACGTGAGTTGGCATTATCATGCAGAAGTTGATCGTTCACCCGATTCCCATCATTTTGTTGAAGAGTCATGGTAGCAGCGTCTAGCATATTGAACCGAAGTTCTGCGTTAGATTGCGAGCGAGCGAGCGGGCGAGCGTTCACCCGGTTGCGGTCCCATTTACCGAAATGTCGAAGCTCGGGCGAGTGTCATGCAAACTTTACGATAGTGAAGGCAATAAAAGAATCCCTATGATCGACATTTTGGATAGTTCGATGCGTGCTCGGCCTGACCGAATTCATACGGACTATTCCAGCGAGTTTTGGACCACTCGGAGTCGATCAAGTGGTAGATAGAATCGTGATGGATTTACTGCGGCGTTCAAGAGCTGAAGTTTTGGATTACATCAGGTTTAGCGGGTTTGCGCAAAATTTATCCGCTCGCGTGCGCGTGCGAGCTGCCGTTTATAAGTGTTTATCGGATTCGGGTCACTCAATATTACTCGGATCGATTCTTTGCTTTTTCATCTTTTGGTTGGCGATAACCAGTTAATTCGTCCTTGGAAGTCGTTATTACACTTCAGACGCTTTTCATTTTCATCTTGAGTCAACAAAGAACTCGAACACTTCGATGTGTAACGTATCCAAATTTAAGTTTGATGTTTGTCTTCGGAGTTCAAGGTCATGCGATATTTAAATGCATTTTCTGATGAGCCACGAGATGCAATACGAAAAGAAATGTTGTTATTTAAACAGAAACACATCAACGGACCTTGAAAGTTACGTGGGAAAAACAACATTTTTAGAAATAACCTCTGCAGGATACTCGATATCATTCAAATTACACGTAAAAAATTGTTTACTTTGTCAAAATAAAAGAAGATATTCTGGTGATCACACTTGAGTGAGACACCCTGCATAACTTAAGGCATAACATTGAACACCGTTACTTTGAAGAATATCATCTCTCGCATAAAAGTAATAATCCTCCCAATTGTATTAACTGTCAGTTAAGCCTGGTCTAATTACTGTGAAAACGTCCAACGAAAGTGCAAGTTTGGTGTTTGAAGTTTCAATGTTCGCGATTTCGGATCCACATTGCGCCTTTGCAGGTAATACCATTGAAAAGCTATTAAATCCTACGAAAGGGGTCCCTTTACATATATGCGGCTCTGGTTTGACAAAGCTGTGGACTAGTGAACGCTTCGAGAGGATAACGAGCCCAAACATCGAAGCCGCATTTGGGCCGAGTGGAAAGCAAGAAACAGTACAACCTCGTTGAACTGGACGACCCAGCCTCCTGATGCAATCCAGTCGAAAATGTCTGGTCTATTATAAAACATGAACTGCGAGGAAAACGTAGTTTAACCATGAAAGTCCTGGTTTGTCGAATTTAAAAAGCGTGAACAATGTGAACATCTGTCGAGAAGTTGATGAAATCTAAACTACATACAGGGTGTTCGGTAACTGGTGGTACAAGCGCAAAGGGGGTGATTCTACATGAAAAAAAAAGTGTATTAGTTCCATGCGCGCAACATGAAAAAATCACGTAGGTTGGAATTATTCCAGATTGGAATAAAAGACTGTTTAAAGGTTAATAAAAATCGTTTAAAGTTGAAAACACGTTAAAAATTTCTGCAAGGACAGGTCTCTAATGTGTAATAAATTCGTTGATTATCACTATGATCTATTATCAGTATGATCCCTCGTTGGTGAATAATATTATATTTGCTATGCGAAATTATGCGTTGCACTGACAATGAGCCAACTTGATTCGCAGAAATGATTACTGGCACAGTATTTTGCAGGTAAGAGGAACATGTCTGTGTTCATGCGTTATACATGAACGGAATGAGCAGTATGGGTTCGTCGTTGAAGCAGGCAGGAGGCGAGTGTAGCAGTTCATTTTCGTTTTAATCCGTCAAGTGTAACAAGTTAGTTATTTCTGGAAAAAGTAGTACGACTCGGTCTGTACCGAAACAGGTGGTACAAGTTAATCCATCCTCAAAGAAAGTAATTTTTTCCACATTACTCCCGCCTCTTCTTCGCCATCATATATTTTACGTTCCCGACGTGTAACGAAACTCTGAATAAAAAACGCCGCAATTCTAAAACTCCAAATTTCGCTCTGCGTTAACACGATAACTACCAGATGGCTTAAGATGACAACTTTCAAACTTCTCATCTCTTAATTATTGGATTTGTGGAATGCTTTCGTGGAAAAACGATTCTCCGAATGAGCACATGATCACGCAGAATTTGAACACATGCAGCCTTGTTATTTTTAGAAGGTGATACAATCTGGTTTCACTGTTTGCGTGTCGCATTTTGCAAGGATTTGCCACTTTCGATTGTAGGTGGTTCGGCTGAACGACCTGTGAACGTGTCCAGAGCAACTTACGGCTCGCGAGCCACGAACGACACCTCTCCCTACTCTTGGGTCTCCCCCACCAAACTCCTGTGGAGTGTCGAAAGAGGTGGGGGATTATTGGTCAGTATAAAACACGGTGCGGACAATACGAAATAGTTGATAGTGGGGGAACCGGTACACTGGTAGTGGGGGGAGGCCAGTTTTGCCGAGGCCTGCTCTAACGTAACGGGAAATTCCGTAAAATCGTGAAACGTCGATAACTTAAATACCGTCTGGGGAACGATTGGACGGCGGTGTTGTTAACTCAACGCCGCACTGCAAAATACACGTCGTTTAAAGTCCGTTGCAAACACAATCGAACTGGTTTCCACGGGCCGACCTCGTCATGCCCGCAATGCTCTTCCGTTTCGTAAAAATCACATTCTCTATTGACCCCAACCGGACCGCAATGCGCACAATAATTCAATAAGCCAACGCGGTAGCTGAAGGGTTTTAAATTTCCCGCAACCCACAAATCTTTTCCATCGGGGAAAATGTAGCAAGCGGTAATTCACAGCGAACACGCGTCACTCTTAATTGCGTCTGTTCCGTCGACGTTTCGACACGCATAAACTCGCTATTCATTATGAGAGCCGAGTACGGAAAGTACTTTTCAAATTTCGGTTGAATAAAAAAACACGGGAATCGCGTTCAAGGGCGAAACATTACGTTCTCGCGGAGCTCGTTGAATGAGCGCGATAACTGAATGCGATTTTCCGTTTACTTTCGCGCCAGGAGCACCGAGCAATCAAACCGAACGGCTCGCCGTGTTTTTTTTTTTTTGCAAAAATTACAAAAGAGCATTTGTTCAAACATCGCGCGATTACTAGTCGGGACCTACGGTTCTCTGTCGGAAAACTTGCGATGGAAATATTGTGGATATAACCGCTGAAAGAATGATTTGAACGTATATTAACAGACTGCGGATTTTGTGCATTCGCAACAACAATAAAACTGTGAACGCATTAGAAGATGCTGCTAAGCTATTTTCGGCCAATTAAAATTTTTGGAAGGTAAAGTAAAATTTTTATTTCATTTTTTGAATAGTTTCATTTTAATATCAATTGTTAAACATTTATATTGACATCCCCAAACTCTTTCTTTCAACTGGAATATCTTTTTCAAGTTAAAAATGTTCATATTCCACAATAATGTAATTAAAATCAAACGAAGGGTTCTTCTCCCAATTAGTGTGGAAATGCTTCATGGATATGTCCTTTGAAAATGCTTTGAACACAATATAGTGCGCCGCCAGTTAATGTGCTCGTCCATATTTGTGTACCTCCAATTAACGTGTCTGTTCAAATACTGCTCCTTTAACAATTGTTATTCTTTTTAAAATAAGTGTGTTCACGAAGTTTCGTGTCATAGAAGTAAAAGCACGCGAACGTGAAATATACCGTACAAAATAAATATACTGCTTAGTACGAAAGTGGAGTTAGGTATTGAAATTAATGGCAAACGTTTCATGATTTTCTCGACGAAGGTCACGCGAGGGTCAACATATCGCACATTGTTAAATTTGTTTTTTTTTTTATAAGCTCCAAGACTGTTGTAATGAAAATATGTAGCCCCATTAACAGAAACTTCGATGACATTGAGATCTCGAAAGAAATGACCTTGAGAAAATGGAGAAAATACCCTGTATAATGTAAACCTTACAGTGTGTCTCTCAATTATGTTCATTTCTCCATTTAATTACTAGCACATTAATAGGAACAGGCTGGTCAATAGCGACAAGTATCCTAATTCCCCATTTTAGATCGCCACGTTCTACAGGAACAAGCAAAAAATCAGTTTCCAAGTGCCCGAATTTTCTCCAGTCATATCGATACTTTTTTGATCGACCGTGACACTGAATTTTAAATTTTCCGTGAAAAAGTGGCAGCATCTTTGCGGCGAGATTGGTCAAATCATCCGTCAAAATGCAAGTATCCGTGAAGGGATTCACGAGCAGGTAGCAAACAGGACTCTGACGAGGGAAGCGATCATTCCCAATAGGAACATAAATTTCAGGGGCAATTTCACTCATACAGGTTACTAGAAGGGCGTTGCGGCCGGTGAACCCTCGCGTTCAGCAACACCGTATCCGTCGTCTGAGCATTGTGCGCGGACGGATGGAATTATCAACCCCCAAAGGCTCGTAACTCCTCCGGATACCGTGTGTGGACTGTATCATTGTGTATCGTGACACTATATCAACCTGTACAACTTCTATTGAACACTCCGCTATGATGAACGTATTTTCCATGGAGGCCGAACCGAAATGTTTATCGGGAAGATATCCGATATACTCGGTCCAATAAAGGACGTATTAGGGACTATCTACTCAATTGCTAGAATTTGCTAACACAAACATTTCACAATCTACCATGAATAACTAAAGACACCGTGTAATAATAAAACGTATCTGCGTATATCTTTATCGAACCACCAATTTTTCCGGAACTTCCTATTTGTCATTGAGTTACACAACTGATTTGGAATTAGAAAAATCGCGAAACAGCCGAAAACAAACATTTTTGGCCCTCTGGCTGGTCGTTGAGTTGCACTACTGACGTTGAGTTGTACTCCTGAATTTTCGTGCCACCTGCAGTTAAGACTAATCTAGGGCAGGGCCCGCTAGATAGCCTTACCGACGTGTCCTCTAGCGGACCTAGAACGAAACGCTCCCTTTCCTTTCCCTCCTCTTTCTCACGCAACTTCAGCCACCGCTAAAAGAGGATGAAAATATATCCATTATACCTATTAAAAAATCCTGTTTCTTGCAATCGATGCAGGCAATTGCTATTTCCCATAAAAATCCCCACTCTACTGATTAATTGCTCCGTTCCGAGCTCCGCATAATAGCACCTAATGGCTCATCAGTGCTCCCTAACTACAAATACCGGTAGCAAAACTACTAATGACATTGTCGGATGAGAACACGTCGCGTCGTTCCATTCGCACGGCACGAACGTGACACACAGCGTATCCCGAGGAACATCAAAACTCAATCTACGATGGAAGGTGGTAGGTGGTAGTGGTGGTACTGGTGAAAACAACAGCTTCCGTACTTTCGAGTTCACTACGAGGAAAGGCATAAACCTCCGGAGACATGAATACTTAAATAGATTAGCAAATGTAAAGTGGAGACCGCGACCTACTTCGCTCGTCCCCGAAGTGGCTGCGATATACTACCACTTGGCTGATGTAAAATGAAAATTATTCGGATTGTCTGTAAACTGTTCACCCCGTTTTCCTTTCCAGGAGGGAGGGGGAAAAAAAGTTTCAATATCTGTTTCTCGAGTGACGTCCCTATTCTGCTCGTCACAAAACTTGCACCACTGACGTGATCCCCGACAATCTTATTAAAGTTGCCTGACTCTCTCTGGCGTATCTATTCGCTATGCGCTACTAAAAAAAACTTTGTAGAGGTTACATAAACTTAGGGACGATAAAAGTTACCTTTTGCGAATTTCCTCTTGCGTAGAATCATATTTTTTGTTCAGTATGTGCCCCTCGTTATTGCTTCAATATATAATTTTTACATTAATGTCTTTCATTGGAAAATTTTGGGAATGATGGATGATAAGCTTTTATCTAGCGCTTTTGACTACTGAAAAACCCCATTGTTTGCATTATCGAGAAATCAGAAGGCGCATCCCCGCACCCTTGCAATCCTGGAAAAACGAGTCTACCCCCTTCACACCTCGGCCTCCTTACCTTTTCGTGGTTTCACCCCCGCTTCTGCTGCTTTACTTAGTATTTTATCCCTATTTGGGGGTGGGCGGATCTAACACTAGGTGCTTGAAGCGAGCCCAAGGGTTCGCCAAGACCGCACGTGCTTGACGACCCAATCTTGGGTTTTTCCAGGCATCTGGAAACTATACGCGCTGTAGCTTCAAGCACGCAGCCGCGCTCAGCCCAAGAGACGACAATTTTAAGCGTTTTATGGCACGGTCTGCATCGAAGGTGCCCAGGTACAGGCCCAACACAATGAGTGTGACAAGAACAGGCGTAGTTTAAAAACGGATGAGCAAAAGGTCCTGTAGGCCTTGGGCGGTGGGGTTTCAGTGAGTATGGCGGAGTCATAACGCCATATAATCCTCCACATCCACCTTAGGGGGGAGCCGAGCCCCACACTACCCTCTCCGACCATCATCGGAGGAGAGGGTGTACGTAAGAGCATTTCCCTACCGCCCTTAAACAACAGAAGAAAAGGCCCAATACAGTAGCGAAACTACAAAAAATCACGTACCAGGCCCACTGCACAATAGCAACGTTGACTAAATGCCCGCGCTCGGATTGGTCCGTGCTAGGACCAGGAAAAAGCTACTTCAAATGACCTCAGGAATCACCCCTTTCAAGGAATTACAACATATTTGGGGCACCCCCTGTTTAGAATTGAAATTTCAGACTACGTCCTTCAGTTATTTGGATGCTTGCAATCCAAACTTTTCTTTATACAACTACCCGTCGCTCGGACTTAGTTTCCGAGATAATTGCAAGAAACTTTCGTTAAATTTCGGTTACAAGTACACTTTATTCTCGTGCAAGCTGTCACCGAACAGTAATTAGAAACAGCGACAAGTACAATTACTTACAATGTTCTTCTTTGTCCATAACTTTTTCATAAAAAGCGAGCGGCGTCAAGAACCTCTTGGGGGTTACTCGGAAAGGTGACCTTGACAACATACGCCAAGTTCAAGGTGATCCGAGCTGCCTCCCCTAAAAGTAACGTATTTACCGATTGCAGTGTGTATCATTTCTCATGACATTTCCAATTTTCCAGAATGGTGGACAGACTCTTAGAATTCATAAGATTTATGGTAGAACTTGAACACAGCCTTTGATTGTGCCCGAATCATGTAACTCCCTTTAAACTGTCAAAGGTAAGTTTACTCTGCCTATTCACGAAGACTATTTTATGCTGTTTCCCCAAAATGTTATAACTTTATTTCTCACGTTTTAATCTCCCGATTGGCTGAGAGTATTGTTATTACCGCTGACGACCTTCTCGTATCTCTGTCGTTCCAGACGAATTCACCATCCCGTGGGGATGCGTTTCTTATCTGCTGAAAACAAATTTATTTAGCTTGAAGGCTCCTTTCTTTCGTGCACGGATTTTTGCGAGCAAAATCCGGCCGTTTATTCACAGTTTTTATTCACCCCGACCAATAGACCTTGACGCGAACTGCGTCTGCCAAGGTAGAAGAGCGCTGATAAGCTTTTGCTTTTAAACGTTCCGGACAATCGGGTTGCGTGCAGCGACGGACACTTCAATACAGGACTCGAAGAGGGACGCTTTACGTAATTAAACCGTGATCTTTTGTCTCGATAAAGCGATTAATTTACGATGCTTGCTGCGCTAACTGAAGCGACGCGACGCGGCAAGTTAATCAGACTTACGAGGAAGTTTTCTTGGAGGATGGCCCGAGACGAGCGTGCAGCTTGCTGCCCTTAAATATAAGGCGTGTCTTCGGAATAGCACGCTTTATCTTTCATCGCCATCCACTCTCGCCAGTTTCAGAGCCACCTTTTAAAAGAAATCTCTTGGAATCCTCTACTCTAGCCGGGGACGCGCCCCACGGAAGACATTCCCCCAATTTGTTTAAAGTAACAAGAGGGGAACGTTCACTCCTTAAAAATTTTCCAGCCCGCTAGCCGCTAGGCTGGTTTTGTTTTCACGCGAACCAACCGCACGGAACCCTCGATATCGGATCGGAACGTAATCCGCATTAGATGAAATCTTGATTTTGAGATGCTAAGGGTTGCGGGGATAGCGGACTGCTAACCCGGTAAAGTCGCAAGCGTATTTTCCAACCCCTTATTGGCTTGGGCAAGGTTGTCCCCTTGGTTATCGAGGATTTATCTCCCGGATGCGCGTGGCCCATCGATTCCTCTTCCTTAGCGTAACGGGGTTAAATCGAGCGTCCCCCGCGGATGCTGTCGTTCTCCACCCTTCCACCATGCCTCACGACCTTTATTTTATCTCGGAGAATTTTTCTCCGGCTCGTCTCACGCGCTACCGTTCCAACGACAGAAAGCAAACACCCCGTTTGCACCACATTGCCCGTGGTGCTACCTCTCGAACATCCCGTTCTCATTCTTTTCACTTTCGCTTCGAAATTGGCCACGGGGTTAGGGTATTCAGGTTCTCGCAGAAATGTCCGATTTTTATAATGTCAAATCTTATTCGGAAAAGCAAACACCATTGTGTTTTTAAAAAATGTAATTATTTGTCAATGTTGTAATAATAATCATTAATATTCCACTGTTAAACTTCACTTTCTGGGACCGCAAGGTTTGCACCCTTTTTTCTACAGTCCGGTAGATTTCGACGAGAAAACTCCAACAATGCAAGCTTTAAAGCGAGGAGTACACTCGTTCAAGATAGTTATACTAATACAGTATGTAGTAGCTCATACAATATTGAACAGTTTAGTAATTTCTTACTAGACTTTATGCATTTATGGAGAAATTGGTTGGGCGAAATATAAAACAGTGGAAGATTTTAAACGTTCAAGAATGTTGTAATGTTAGTTCTAATCTAACAAAGTCATTAAGGGATGAAATCAATTGTTATGTTATTCCGGTTTCTCACGATCAATGCAAAACATTTTTATTTCGCACAAAGATCCGCAGTCTATTTGTTACATACAAACGAATTTGATAACGTGAGAAATAAATAGTTTCGATAATTGTACAGCAATTTCTAGTGGCGATTCGCAATGGAAAATACTTCTGTGGGAAGAGGTAAGCAATCAATAATATTCATTTTCCGCAACGAATTATTTACGTTCAGCAATTTGTCAGATTCAGTAAACTCCGGCTCCGTGTGTATCGTAAAATTAAACTGGCGTCCGGCACGTAGTCGAGATGTGTTCTTGCACTGATGCCTCCTGACACAGTCAGAATCAGTAATAAGTTGTCGGAATATGTCCACACAGCTGAAAAACTCTCTCCGACGAACGCCTGGAATTCGTAATATTCCATGGTGGACTTGGCAACGTCGATGTCTATTCTCTTATCCGGGCGCACGTGCCCCTTGGAATCATGAAACTTTTTTCTGCTTCGAAGTGAACATTATACAGAGTATCACAGACTTTTCCCGTCAGATATGCACCGACGTGTTCCACGAGTCAAAGTAAGGTGAAGTTGTGCAGGTTGCATCGTACAAGGTGATCCGAGCTATTTTCTCAAATACAGCATCTACGGTGGATCCGAAAAGTATTTCAACATTGCATTTCCGATTCTCTACGCATCTTCTTGGGTAGTTAGTCACCAGTCTGTTGTTCATTGATTATTTTCTGCGTTTCTTCTACGCAGTGTGTTTATTCTAATTTCTTCTCGACTATCTTTTACATTCTTCGGTGATGAATAAATTTCAACGGACGTTTCGCTTAATTATTCGCTCGCATAATATATTTAATAATAATAAAATAGATTTTTCTTAATTCTATCGCTCGCAATGTAGTTTAATATACGATAATTCAATATTAATTATTAATTATAATATTTGATCTTTTTTATTTCTCATACAACATTATTAGGGTAAGTATTTAATTCTCAGAAAATGTACGGTATACATGATCGGTTTCATCGATTATTAATATTGGCTGAACCACCGGACGTGACAATATTTAGAGGCTTGATTTATTATTATTAAGAAGCCACACGCATGTTTTACATTGCTACGAGCTCCGGGATATGTGTGATTTATGGAACACTCTGTGCACACGACTGGTCTAACACGAAGCCGTACTACTTGCACGTGTCTGAACACCGACGTGGTTGTACCACTTTCTGGCAGATAACTAGCTACAGTCTTGTACTACTTGCGGCCCGGCCGATCATGTATGAGTTACTATGGTTTTCAAATAACGCGTATGTTCGTCAAATAGTGATACGTTCACAGTTGTACAATTGCCATATACATATGATAATATGGCGTTAGCCACGTGATGAAGAGCTCAAATAATATCTGTAAAAAAAAATTATATTTATATGTAGCAGATATTATAGAAAAGATTATATTTCTATGTGAGTCGGAATAAAATTCTGTCTTTCTGTTATGAATAGATTGCGGATCGAAATCCAACATTTTCTATTACACAACCTAATAGAAAAAGATATCTGCACTAAAAGGAAGCTCCCAATACCTACCATTTAATTTCCATAAAGTAACCTCCTCGTATTTCCTTATTTAAAATTCTTTGAATACTATGACGACCACTGTTATCTGCAGTTTCACGTAATCGCAGAGAGAAATGGAAGGGGCGAGGGCACTACTGTACTCGGCATTTACGAGAAAATGCTGAGCTATTAACTTCGTGAAAGCCTTGCACAGAAAAGTTACTACGTGTCTCACAATCGTTAAAATTGTACTTTTCGAACGTGTTTGAGAATTTACGAAATCGCGCGCTATTTAAAGTCGCGTGACTGCCAGTGATCTCTCAATATAGGAGAAACAGATTAGCACGATACTTGTGAAAAACTCCACACTATCGCAGACTGTAGCACTTGACGAATTTTTTCCACTTCGCTCACGGCCTCTTCTTTGCTATCATATTTTTGTACAGGGACCGAAAATAACAGTTATTCTACAATTTTCTGCGATAAAAATCATTAATAGAAAGTTGATTATTATTGAAATTTAAGATAATGTACGCAAAATATAAAGAAAAAAATTCGAAGAACAAAATTATTAAAAAATATCGATTTTCATACTTTTTCGTTAGAAATGACAGTTATTAGTGTTGAAAAAATTGGATCCTCCTCGATAACTGTTGCCGATGAAGAAAAACTGTTTCGATCGCTCAAAGCAGTTATCGATGAGAGAAGTTCATTTCGATCGCTCATAGCAGTTATTGATGAAGGAAATTTGTAATAGTTATTATTAAATAGTAAAAACTGGCGAGTCAGAGTGGTGAACCGCATTCAGTGGATCTCAGAAGTCGGCCGAGTTGATGCGCGAGGTCTTGACGCAATGTCGAGTGCATTTTCATCGTACCGACAAGGGGAATACTTCTCTTCGATGCGGAGAATGAGGCCTGGAATTTAGATTAACGATCGTGCGTGACTTCGAAATTGTCGGTGATGCCATCGTAGCATCCGCTTTATATTTTTCCCCCCTCTCCGACCACATACTTCGGTCTTTTCCTTATCATCGTTCCAACGTTCTCCCCGCCTGCTCAATTGTCTTCCGCGGTACTTCGGATATCTTCCGTATGCCAGGAATTTCGAATATACATATGCATTTATTTTATGCATTCTGACCCGCGAGAAATATTGTTCGTAGGTTTCACTGTTAGGATTCTTTTGAAAAAATGAGTCTTCTGTTTCCCACCCGCTACATTAGGCAAAAACATCTTAGAGGAAAATTATCAATGCTCACGTGCAAATTTCCACAGTTTCCATATACACTACCGGCCAAAAGTTTGGAATCACTTGTTGAGTTTTGTAAAAATCGAACATATCGATAAATTTTGAGATGATCCTTCGTTGTAATATCAAATATTAACTAGTTTTTTAACTAGTAGTTTTTTTTAAAAAACAGTTTCGAGTTATGTTTAAAATTTCAAGTCTCTAGCTCATCGGGAAGTTAGTTTAAAATCAATTGCAAAATTTGTACCGAACAGACAGACAATGAAGCAAGCTAATAAAAACGTAGTAAAATAGAACTTTCGAGGGCGCTCGCGGCCTAGATTGATTTCTTATCCAGCGCTCGCGACTACTGAGAAACCCCATCTTTGTATTATCGAGAAATGAGAAAGCGCATCCCGCACCCTTGCAATTCTGGAAACGAGTGACCGCCTTAACGAAGCCGCGGAGAACATTTTCGTAACGGAAAAAGTTGCTTCAAACCGACTTCACGAATCACCCCTTTCAGGTACAACATTTTTGGGACATCCTGTATGTCAGTTGAGGTTATGTTTGTTGTTCTGCTGAACGTACGTTCGATTTCGCCGATGCATTCTTCCCCGGACTCCGAACATCTCGATGCAAAGGGTCGAATCCAGGACACGCGGAGACGATTTACAAGACGAGAAACGTAATGGGAAACACGCTGGCTTCGCAGCCGTCGATGCGGCTCCGTGGAATTGTAAATGAGCGTCGCAGTCTCGTCTTATGCATTTCATTTGTCGCCGCATACGACCTCGCCGAGCTGTATACGACGTGGAAAATAAAATGCATGGAAAGGAGGTGCGAGGAAAAAAAAATTCAGTGAAAATATTCGCGATGCGGATCAAGGTTGAAAATATCCGTTGGGGCAAGGTGCAATAACGACGAGACTGCTCGAATACCTAGAGAAACGTACCAGGGGAGTAGGAAGCGAAATGAGGGCTCCGGGCAAAACCTATTTAAGAACATTACACTCGACGGAAAAATTACGAAAGGGAATTATACACAGGGTGTTCGCGATAATTTGTACCGGCGGTATTTTCGAAAACGGCAAACATTAGAAGAAACCGTATAGGAGGACATTGTAGTATATTTTACTAGCAATATGATAGCGTATCGCGGATAGCGATCAAAAGGAATGGTCACTGAACGAGGTTATAATGACACAATAAAAGAATTACGAAACGAAAGATCGCGAATTTAGTTGCCAACCTAATCATTTTTATATTGAAGATAAATTCTTAAATGAAAGTTTCGCTACGTAGAATGATCATCATCTTGTTATTGCTACATTTTTCGTACCGTGGCTCTAATCTAATTCGAACGTCAACCTCGATTAACTGAAACTTCAATTTCATCCATTTGTAAAGGGTAAGAAAATTTTTATCAGAATTAAAATTCGAAAATTTCCACTTGAATGTAAAATTCGCCAGGCAATAATAACTTCACTGAGAATCGGCAAACCATTAAAAACTTTGCTGACACGATTTTTTAATTTGTCGAATTACGAGACGCCGCGCGTCGGTAGTATGATTTGAAAGGATCCTCGCTCGTCGATCATCTGCTTCCAGGTTCGGGACCCGATCGATTATCTTTTCAAATTGACCATTGAACTTGAAAAGTTGCCATTAAAAGATAATTTCTGAACTGTTCGAGGGGCAGGCACTCGAGTCTAGTGTATGAAGACAGGTTGTTGATGTCTTGGGGAGAAAGGTCGATATCGCAGTAGAAAGAAAAATGAATGTGACGAGAGCACAGGGAAATAGAGTACGACGGTTCATACAGAACGTGGGTCAGATCCTCGGTGATACAGTGGCCAGTGGACGGCGCGTCACTATTCAACGTCAGTAAATCGATTTCAGTTTCTGAGAAGAGAGAGCCTCGTCGCTATATCTCTTTAATACTTAGACGTGACGTTGTTATATCTTTCTCGGGCTGCAATTCCTCGGTGTTATCAAACTGGAAACGTCGCAATGAAATATAATTGAATCGAATTAGGGTGGGGTTGCCATCCGCCCGGTTTTCTACGAATTTATTCTACTTTTTAACCCTTTGGTTACCCCGGACTTTTTTTTAGCCAACATATCTGTCAAGGGTTATTCCGCGATTTTAATTTTGGAAGGTAAACATTTTTTTCTTGGCGGGGGACTTGGCCCCCTGGGAGTTCAAGTAAAAGAGGTACACAGCACATTTTAAACCTTTTTGCTTAAACAAAGATTTCTGAAAATTATATGCTATTCAAATATGACGTAGAAGATCAAGTTCAAATATAGAAGACTCATATCAAATATATGTAGAAGACCTCTGGCAATTCTAAACACTAACAAACTGATGAGAATGAGAATGAGTTTTTAGGAGCTTATAGTTTGAAAACATAAGTGTATCTACTAGAAATGTTGTCATACGAAAAAGATGTTTTTTCCATAGTAGAGAACTTTTTGAAAATTTGAAGAAATGAGGATATACCTCTGAAGTTGACATTATTAAAAACCAATGATTATTAAATTCTCTAAAAATGATATTCTATACAGTGTATATCTATTTGGGAAAATTGAAAGAACGGAATAAATATTTTCTACCTGTTTCTGTAGCTTAAGTGTGGGAACATAAATCTAAAAAGTAAACAATACTATTATTTATTTTATTTATAACGGAGATGAATATTGTTAGTAGCGATTGTGAATACTTTAATTGCATTCCTTCCTGAGATGAAACTTTCATATTTTCATTCTCCACATGAAAAAGTAATTTCATAATTGTCCCCTTTTGTGTAGCAAAACAATACCTATTCGCGATCCGGGACGGTATACATTTAATTAAAAGTCTCGTTCTGCTTGGGCATACTTCTTCCCAGAGTCATTGTCGTCGAACTTTCCGGCAATAACAGTAACAACGTGCACACTTGTTCAGAATGGGGCATTGCGCACATCAGCAACAGCCTATTTCGATTCGCGATAGGCTTGCTCCAGCTGGTTCCGTCAAAATTTGTTTCAACTAAATCAGTAATTTGATTTTCATTAATTTGACACGTAGCTGATAGATTCGCTCGGAATGATTATTATATAATGATTACATACATACACGCGCCGGTATTAACGGTACTAATGCTTCACCCCAGACACTATTCACTATGTGTAATGAATTTATACAATGTTTGCTGCGGCGGAATTACCAAATCATGTTTACGACCAACAATGGAAAGATAGTGATGCTGGTTCAATGAAAAATTTAAATACCTCCATAGAAAATCGAAGGGAAGTTTTTGCAGATGATAACAAAAAGTATCGGATAAATTTAGCCGGAAAATATTTAAGTCTATTAGCAGAAACAGTTTTTCATGTTTGTTCTTTAATTTAGAGTGTTAACAACAATTCCCTTTTTCTCGGACCCTCCACCACCCGTGTTCTTGTCTATCAGTTGTTTCATGACACCTATTTTTAGCTGACTTGCACATAATTCGTAAAACATTGAATCTGAATTGGGAATTAAATAAACAAGGTATCTCGTAGAGTTTATAAACATCTGTGTTTACGAGATTCAATAACGTGGCACAAAATTCGATGACACACATGGATATAGAGTATTGAAGGTCTGATAATGTTTCAATTTGTACTCGTTAATGTTGATTGAGATTAAATTTCGGTGACGTTTCGGTGAAATTTTGAGAGCCATCATTATGGCGCAAATGAGTGAAAATGAAATTAAATTCGGGCAAAGGTAAATGAATGTTCTTAGTGAAATTTTATGTTAATCATTTTATCATGAATTTTAATAATTAATATTCTGACCGTGGCGAAGGCTGCATATTTAACCGCCCATATTTGAACGTCATTATCTTATGACAACGGAAGACGGAAGATGAAGTTATTGTCGGTAGAATTGGAACTACCATCTTCTGATGTATACAGTGGTCGAAATTTCCATAGTTCCATACTTATTTGTTGGCAATTTTGGTTCATTTATAAAAAGATTAAATAGGCTCTAAGTATTTATGATGATTAGAAAGACATCCGAATGGTTTCAAAATAGAATGTCTTCTCATTTAAGTGATAAAGTTAAAAAGTATGTATTTTTAATGAAGGATTGTGCAAAATTTCTATAGTTCCGCTCAATATAATACTTTGTTTATTTGTAACCAATACGATTTTAGTCGATGAAATACTTGTTATTTTATGTCTTTTTTTCTTTTTGGTTATAACAGTTATGGTCCCTGGTTACAAAAGTGCACAGAACTATGAATTAATTATTTCTGGGTTGATGTACACATCGAATCATTAGATCCCTACAATCTTTATCTTCGTTTTACAAAGTTTTTAGTTAGAATTCCATTAATGAATCGATCCTATCCTAAGAGTATAGTCGATCAATGTAGGTTCACGTGTCGATGTTGCAAAGACGAAGCATCAGCTTGCCAGCCAGCTGCTGTCTCCCTTCTACTTTCAGAGTTTCTCTGGCGTTTCTCGATCAACACGACGAAACCTTGTCGCATTATACGTGTTTTCTTTACTCGCTGTATCGCGCAAAAACATCTTGAAACGTCTTGCTTGTTACCACAACGTACATACTTTGACATATTGCATATTCAAGATGCACGTTTGTAATACCATACAACATCGGGATCAAGGTAGTCGCCACAGTTTCCCCATAATTCCAAACATTGCAAATGCTGCAGAGGACCCAAAGCAGTTCAATTACCAGTCCCATACTCTACACTAGCAATGTTTCGGAAAGCTCTCAACAAAATATCGATTCGATAATGAACGCGACGAAACTTGTCACGTAAAGTCAATCGTATTTCGAATAGCCAATCGAATAGCGCTAACTAAACCGTTACACGGTTACAAAATGTAATTGAAGCCCAGCAAGTAGTGGGTTGAACGATTGAAATCAATCTCCAGTTAATAGAACGATGTATTTCGCATCTCCCCCGCGCAATAGCATAAATTATCATAAATATTAAGTATCAGACTCTGAGCGGCAACACGCCACGAAGCGGCGGCGCGGCGCTTTGTGGGTTACGAAGACCGGGTTAATGCAAATCTAGGCGTGATATAGGGTCTCCTTAATTATTTTCCCGAAGCGAAGGATCTCGTAAGCCGTGTAATCGTCCTCGTATTTGTGAGTCAAATCTGTCGCTATTGGATCCGAGGACTTTCGACTCGATCCCAATCAGATTACTAATATTTGCGTTCACTTTTTGGGGTCTGACCGTACTTAGCCGAAAGGGAGCTAAAGATCACTCTCGATCAGTTGAATTCATTACTCGGCGTAGAATTCATTACGAGCGAATCGATTGTTTCAGGGCTTGTTACAGCGATAACGAAATTCCTAGTTGCCTCTTCCAGTTCTTGCAAACCGACTGACTACTAACTACGGTAAATGTCCCCAGTATCAACCGCGTATCTATCAGCCAGTCGATCGTATAACTCTGTCTACGTCGTTTCGTGGTGATAAATAACAATTCTACGTACGATTTAAAAAAAGCTAAGTCAATGAATTTTAGTAATAGAACTGAAAACTTGATGTCCAATTAAATTTTAGGACTGAAAAACAAACAATTTGTTTCGTGAGTTACTTATTTCATGTAAAGGATCAATTGCTGTGTAGGCTGCTTTTTACTTTACCGGACTCAAAATTTGTGCCTTTCTCCTATAAATTATGATGTATTTGGTATGTAATCCAGTAGATTTGTACCCGGGGCGGCTGCAGATCGAAGTTTCGATCCTGTAGGATCAATAGTTCAGGAGTTATGCTTACTTAAAGTTCAGTAATCTGCAGTGTTTTTGACAGGTAAGGGCGCCGCCATATTGGTTTGTAGTGACGGTCGTGCGCCGCTTACCGAGTTGGTAGGTGATTTGGCCGGGGGCGCTGCTCGGTAAGCGGCTCGCGGTCGTCACTACAAACCAATATGGCGGCGCCCTTACCTGTCAAAAACACTGCAGATTACTGAACTTTAAGCAAGCATAACTCCTGAACCATTGATCCTACAGGATCGAAACTTCATAGACAAATACATCATAATTTATGGGAGAAAGGCACAAATTTTGAGTCCGGTAAAGTAAAGTTTACCCGCTCTGTACATTTTTGTACTCTCATTATTTAACATGAAATAGTAATTCAAAAAATTTTAGAATTAAATTAATTTCTATTAATTATATAGCGTAATGTATATGCAAATATGTAAATCGTTGCTTTTTTATTATTCTTAACTCGTTTTCCGCTATTTTTCGCTTTTGAAAACTCATAACCTTAAGTTGTACTTTTTAAAAACGCTTTCGTTGTGTGATTTTGTTGGTGAGAGTAAAGCAAAAACCGTTTTTCAAATATTTTACACTATCAAATGTTTTCGCCCTGTTCAGAAAAATTTGTTCGCTGCTCGAGCCATCGTAAATTCGAAGCTTGAACTTTCTCATTTACGCCGACGCCATGAAGCTTGATGTTCGATTTTTTACTACTCTTTTACGACACTTTGAATCCGCCGTCGACGTAAGAATAACTCGTACTATCTACGCGGAAGTTACATCCTCCGGCTTTCGCCACGTGTGCGTGAGTTTTATGCGTGATATACTTGACGATGATGTTTAGTGTGTGTTTCTCTTCAATCAACTACAAACACTGTTTTTCTAATCTTGCATTAGGAAATGATTCTTGAGGTCATCACAAGAATTTCGAGGAAGGTAATATGTTTGAACCTAGGGTGAACTTGTTGATATTCCACCTCCTCTCCCAGTTCAATGTCCTTGAAATACAATATGTTGTCAAGGTCATCTTTTCGAACATTCCCTTCAAAGCTTTGTACTCGCAAAAAATTTTCTGGTAAATCTAATACTGATGTAAAATATACGTATACGAATCGATATGTCGAAAATTTTCTTTTTCAACACCTATGTTTAATCGATCAATACTCTTGCGCAATCCTTCAAATATTGAATCTGAATTGAAAATGGAATAAACAAGGGTATCTCCGAACAGTCGGATCGAGATAGCTTGTGTGAAGATTCATATGATCTAACAAAAGATCCCGAATGGCAAGAGGAACAGTACAGTGGGGGCGTCGAATAATATTTCAAAGTGATCTGCGAATAGAATTTCCCGAAGCTTTTCGGACATCAAAAATCTACTTTATTCCAGGAAGAAGTTATCGAACGAGTGTGATGCTCGACCGGACACAATAAACCGCAAATATCCCGTCGTTTTGGGTTAGGTGTTGGGCGTATTAAGAATATTAGATCCGACGGAAGCCGGAAAAGTTCTCGCGTCCATTAATCATTGGTTGTGATTCAGTGGCGAAATAACTAGATCCACTTGGCCGAGATACGTACAATTTCACGGGGGTCGCGGGTGTCAAAGTAAATCTCGCGCGAAGTGGATTCAAGAAAAATTATTGTTTCGCTCTCGACCCACTTCCTAGACAGAAACTAATATCCAACCGCGTCCTCCATGTCAGCCGTGAAAACTTCGAAATACATATAATGCGGAGGCGACAGAAGTGTCAACGGCCTACGTCGCGGTCGTCTACGTTCCGATTCACGCCTACACGTACGTTAGGTGTGCACGTGGCCTCTATGAACGAGTGTATTTCTTCTTCACTTACGGCTGATACAACAATTAACAGAAATTTTATTAACTGAATAAGCAGAGTTACTATATCTTTCGCTTCGGATCTTTACTTTTACTTTCGCTGTGCACTTTTCAACGTCTCACCTTCCTCGAGCCTTAGTGATAGGCGATACGGATCGATATTTTTCAGTTCAAATATCGTTATTTTGGATTGTTCACAATTCCACGAGCGGATTATTCTGTTGCGTTTCTCGGCAGTTTTTGCGTCATCGACGATATACAACCGGCGATGACAACAGTAGCGCGTTATAACTAGTTGGGGCCTTGGGCAAAGTAGAGTTTCGGGGCCCCTAACCCCAACTAAATAACTTTATGAGAAAAACGTGGAATTTGTATCTTGGATCTTGGTTTGTGTTCGAGGCACACTTTTGCTTGGGGCCCCGGGCATTTTCCCAAGTTGCCCATAGGGTAACGCGCCACTGCGTGTAAAACAGAAGGAGTTCACGATATAACCATATTGTACGATTATAACCTTAAAAGTGACATTTTTGTACGTGGCTCTAATTCGATGACCAGGGACTGTAGAAGCCGGTGTATTAATTTTGATCGCAGATTCGATACTCCGCGAACGTATCCTCATATTTGTGTGCCGATACGGTTCGTAGGTAAGCGCGGCAACCGGGACGCACCGCAATCGATCTGTTATCGATTGTTCGTGCCAGTTTGAGTTTACCTAATCATGGAATCCGGCATGTGTTCTCTCTCTCTCTATCTCTCTCTCTCTCTCTCTGTCTATGTCTCGCGACCGAATATCGCAACGCCGTTATCGTCGCGATCATCGAAGAAGCACGCGCGCCACTGCAACGCAACGGTGGAATTTAGTTTCACCGGCGATCAAACTTCCGTTCTATCGCGCAAACGACTACTTCATGCGGAAATGAAGTTACGCGGGCTCCCAGTTAACACGAATTTCGCCACTCTCGGCAGCATTATGCGAGCCCATCCGCGCCCCCTCCCTGCGTAATTGAGGATTGTTCGGGGTCGAGCGTGAATTATTAGTCATGCAACGAGTTCCTCAGTGAATTTCTGTTTGCGTGTTATTAACGGATGTATTTAGCTTACACGCCGGGACCGCGGTTTATTATCGCCTTTCCGACGCGCTTGATTTCGTCCTTCCATCGTTCGTGGACCGTCCACAGCTCCAGGGGAACACAATGGAGCGACACCCACGAATTTATACTATTTTAATAGTACATAACTACAGTAAGGAGCAAAACTGAACCAATATAACCACAAGATTTGTATAAATCATTATTTATTGCTAGGAATATAGAAGAATAACCGAAAAATCAACATTATAATTATTTTTATCATAGTTAAAAGTAACTTGAGAAATTTTTTTCAATGATTAATGTCTCCTCGTTTAGCAATGACAACAAAAATAGGTTGACTTCGGTTTTGCACGACGTCCAATACTTGGCAATATTTAACATATTGTGCACAGAAGGAATATTATACAAAATACTAAGCGTTTTCATAATATCTTTTTATAATTTTTTCGAGTGAATTGTCTAAACGACGAAATCAAAGTTCAGTATTTCCTCGAAATAAAATTGATTCACTTATGCGGAGGATTTTCAGCAGGCAAGCATAAGCTACAAATTATCATTAAGTGCAACGATCGGAAGCGACGATTTATGGTAACTGTCGCTTTAGCATACTATAAGCTTCGCGTCGTCAGTAACGCAGGGCCCTGTAAAACTTTATAACATTTACAGTGGTATGAATGATTAAAAATTCTTGCGAACCTCAGGACGAAAGTGAACGAAAAATAATCTATGTTCTACCCTTATGAACCATAAAACCCACAATAATTTTTCACACTGTCACATCGTTTCGCATCACATATATTATTCTAACACAGATAGTGCAGTAAAATTTGCAAAATTTATTCTACATTATAATATTATCTTACACAAGGCATCGAAAATCAATCAATTTTATGCTGTTTTTTGTTTGAAATATTTGTCCTCTACTTTTAGTTTTAATTACTGTAAAAATAAACACACACATAATCGTTAATTGAATTAATGGTTACGGTTGGTACACCTCACTTACGTTAATTCCTTCCGCATCTATTTAATTATTCAATTCAGCTTACGACAGTGAGGTATTTCTGTGCATGACTGGTGGAGCATACGGAGGTTATAGTTGCGATTGGTTCGTGACAGTGTTGCACATTGTCAATCTGTCACAATAGATGAATAAACAATGGACGGTTATCGCGTACGATCGGCGACGAGCGACGCTCTATGTATTGTTCGCGATTCAAATGTAGAATTCAGTATCAGGTGCATCACTATTCTCGCGTGGTCATGTTGTTTTGTTCATGGACGCTGTCGATGACTGCAATTATTCTTATGTACACCGTTATTATGGCGCGTGACGATTTGTGTAAACTGACGCGAACTGCCATTTCGAGGAACTAGCATACACGTCACAATACGCAACTGAAATAACTTATCAGAACTTATGAATAACAAATGCGAGTATTATTAGTTTATTCAAAGCAATTCTTCCATTGTTCTGTAAATTAATCTGTACATACAATTAAGAATTTGCACAGAGAGAGAGTCTAACAAGAATATTATAAAACTCCATTATTCTGTACCTTTATATGTATACAGGGTGGTCCACGCAACTTGCACACCTATAATAACTTCCAACGTATGCGTTGCTGGAGGGGTACATTATGTAGTGTATTTATTTTTTTCACAGGTGGAAGCGTTTCGGAGATTTGAAGGTCGACTTTGTTTTTTTAAACGGAATACTACATTTTTTATACCAAAATATGGAAGAATGCCAAATTCTGAGTAAAAAAGTATAGAACTTCATTAGCCCTAAACCTAATAATTAACGAGTAATTCAATTTTATTTCCTGAAAATTTTACTCGTTAATTATTAGGTTTAGGGCTGATGAAGGTCAATACTTTTTTACTGAGAATTCGACATTCTTATCTAATTTGGTATAGAAAATATAGTATTCCGTTTAAAAAAACAGTCGACTTTCAAATCTCCGAAACGCTTCCACCTGTAAAAAAAATAAATACACTACATAATGTTGTGCCCCTTCAGAACATTGCAACTTCTGTATACAAAACGTTTTCGTGCACCGTATACTTTGGAAGTTATTATAGGTGTGCAAGTAGCGTGGACCACCCAGTATACTGTCGAATAATCCTCGTGCTCAGTTCACATTAAATCAGCTCTAAACAGAAATTGAATATTTATTATTTTCAATATTTCAATACGTTTCAATCAATATGCATATTCACTCGATATTTGTGTAGAAACATTGACGCATGTGGAAACACCACGGAGCATGTATTTTGATTATTAAACACATTTGTGTTTAGTTTTTTACGTTATAGACAAACAAAATTTTGATGGCATGCGAGGATGAATATTTTCAGAATTGACATCATGTCAAAGCCCAATACATAATCATAATTATAATTATAATAATAATAATAATTATTATTATTATTATTATTATATTATTATATTATTATATTATATTATATTATTATTATTATTATTATTATTATTATTAGAGAACAACTTCAAAGTTGAAAATTTCTATTTTTGTTTTTAAAAAATTGATTTCTCTTTACATCCCATATGAGAGAAAACAAAGGCTCACAGATTCGAGTTCAGTGGACAAGCGTGAATAGAAAAACGTCTTTCAAAGGTAGCGGCCTGGAACAGTTTTTTCAAAAGTTTTTTTTTCAACATTGTAGCTGTTTGTGTAGTGCATTCAGATTCATGGTCCCTAACAATTGTTTTTATCGTTAAAAATAGTTTTTCCAGGCGGTTGGTTACATGTCTGCGGACTATATTGAACAACCAAACAAAATTGAATTACATGGTAGAAGCGAAACAATATTGTTTCCAAATAAATGGATTTCAATGGTTCAATAATTCAGCTGACGTATATTTGTTCATTAGCAGTTTCGTCGAACAGAAAAAATTGACAATCCGTGTCGTGTCGGGCAGCGTTGTCATTGTTGAATGTGATCGTGTGTAGTAAATTGCTCAGTATATTCAAAGTAATTGTGGGCCAGCCGTGGTCAGACGTATCTTGTGTTGAAAGTGAGAATGGACTGCCTGTGGTCAGACACATTCCACGCTCAAAGTGGCAGCGAATTGCCTTTGGTTACAGACCTTCTACTAAATTTCGTTCGCGATATTAGAACAGTGATCGTTGCAAAGTTGCGCCATATTACGTTATGCAACAATGAAAATGCGGTGTTTGATGTGCCATATATGGCACAGTTAATTTTGATAATTTTTAATTTTATAGTAATTTAATAATAACATATTGTAATATTCGCATATAGAATGAGGTACTTAATTAGGTACGCCTAAATATCTTCATTATTTGCTCTTGTAAGAAGAACTTCTTAGAGCGAAATTACACTACTGTAAAGGGCACACACTGTGTAAATACAGAATAATTACTTTCCAGAACGTATTTCTGTTTCACATCTGTTTGACAAGTTAAATCTCCATAACTACTTTAAATTTCTGCTTGAAACTTTACAGATATATTCTCTTTATGTATGTTCCTATCGATCACAAAGCAGAAAAATGAAATAGAATTCTTTTCGAGTTTCGTAGGATAATTTGTATCTTGTACATATAACTTTGAAAAAAAAAACACAAAGAGTATGATCATGTTTTAATGTACAGTTTCGATGCAACAATAATTGTACTTGCTAAATCAACTATCTGGTATAAAGCATTCGAAAATAAAATAATGTACTGGTGAAGTATGAACAATTAAATGAAGATTTTATTTCATTGCGAATTCTTTGGGGTACACTAAAATGAAGGGAAGAAAGATATCGGCTTGAACAATGGTTGACAGACTCCCATAATTATTTTCCGCCCCGACGATTCGATAATATGTACATACATAGGGTTTGGAAGAGCCGCAGCTATCAGTCTATGATCGATTCGACAGCCAGCTCTGAATGACCGTGCCTGAAAACAATGCGACCATAACTACCATTCGGCAAACCAATTACAGTTGTATAGCTACTGTCTACAGGAACATACATGGGCACACCTTGCATGCTCGAATCGCGTTCAACACGAGGCAATCATAGTTTCATCGATCAGCCGTTCGAAATTCTTTTAAAACAGAAATATCGTTTCTCTGGTTTTGTGTGACTGATATAGCACATCTGAAGCACACAATTATCTCATAAAATGTTTCTCCTTAAAAGGATGATATGAGGGCAAATACCCTTAACTGTATCTAATTTTTTTCTCGGTTGTTAATTAAGATATTCAGATAAAAAAAACAACGAAACTACTCGAACTTACCCCTTTCATATCATATATTTTTTTTTCACAATTGTGATAAAATTATTAAGGGTAGAAAAAAATCATTTAATTGTTTAGGGGTGGGAATTGCAAGCAACCCTTCAACCCAAAAGCTTATTGTTAGTACAGCCGTTTTTATTCTCAGGCCGAGAACTTATTTATACACCTAATACGTGTATGTATATTATGTATAGAAGTTAAGTACATATACATATGTATGTATCATGCATACTATTGCATACATGCATATTGTATGTATACTATATGTCGAAGTTGTAGCCTGCTACTAGTACATAGTGATCATATTGTCATAAGAAACCTGCCATTTTGTTAGCAAGTTGAAAATACTGTTTACGTACGGCTCTGTCCTGGTGGCGCATTATATTCGGCGTTGCAGTGCCCGTGGCGCATCAATTATCGCCGAGAGCTAGACAATTAACTGGTTCGTTCAATTTCTAATTAACCCTCCTTTAATTGTTTGACTTTTAATTAACAGGCCAAGTTTGATAGCAATTACTGTTCTATTATTATTACAAGCTTAACCGAGATTCGCGAGATTAGCATACTTAATCAGTTTCTAAGGCGTGTCTAATATAGCCTATTCCATTAAACTCCATTAAAATCTCGTCTGTGGTCTTCATTATCAGCACCACGCATAATTATACACTAACTTCAATCAACTCCGAAAAGAGTATCACTCGCTGACCTATATCGTTCGTTACGGAATGTTCTTGATTAAACAATCAACTCACCACGTAGTTCGCAGCGTATTTGCGAAGGCAACGCAATCTTATTTGTAGTTTTAACCTAGTTACTGTGCAAAATTTGCCTGGTTTTTACTCCTGGAAAAACCACTGGTTCCGTTTGCGAGGTGTTTCCAATTTGAAATTATACAATATATGTACATACACTGCCGGCCGAAAGTTTGGAATCACTTGCTGATTTTTGTAAAAATCGAATACACCGATAAATTTTGAAATGATCCATCGTTATTATATCAAATACATATTAACTAGCTGAATAATATTTCTCATCAGATTTCAGTATTTTCTTATGTTCATAATGCTCTTGTATAGTTTATACACCCAGTGTAAGATAATGCCCGGAATGCATTTTTCTAAAGGGACATTTTTGGCAACTCCTTCAAAAAGCATGGAAAAATGTCAAATTAGAAACATTCGAAAAACTATGATAAGTGCCAAGATGTCGCGAATATATCAGGCTGTTATCAAAAATAAAGGCGGTTTTTTAATGAAAAAGCAATTTGAAGAAAAATACGGATTCCCTGATAATAAAAAATAATGCAAAATGTACTACATACTATTCGTAAGATTTGTGACAGGAAGTTTTTGTCAAGTTCACTCACATTTTTTATTAGGAAAACGTGTATTCTTCTCTATTGCATTTTGTACTTGATGAAGGAGTACATTTGACTATGCCAAGAACATTTCTGTTTCTTTAGTTATACATGTTTGAAACAATTGACTTGCCATTGAAATTGCACAAGGAAGAACACAAAGGTTCACCGATTCGATTCAGAGCACCATAGTTTATAGAGAATTACTTGAATCAATTGAAAAGTAGCAATGCGAAATAAAGTTTTAACGTCGTTATTGTTCGTGTTCGCGTTCGCGTGCACTCAAATTTACGGGCCGTAACTATTGAATTTATCATTTAAAACAAACAGTATTTCGTAGATGATTGGTTGCACGCCTGCAGCCAATGTGAAAGGAAATTCAATAACACAATAGAATGAAAAGAATTCGATTTTCAGATAAATGGATTTGAGGAGATTTAACAATTCGTACTTACAAAATGGAATTCGGTTAACATCTTCGTTCATCACTCATGATTTTCACTATTTGTAAACGTTGACGATGGTATCGGTTTTTGATAGTATGGATGCAAACATTTATTATCGAGCACATTCAATAAATATCTCTATACAGCTGGAATTTTTATATTGCAAATATTTTTCAGGTGGACGCTGAAACATTAACAAATGTAAAAAATATTCAGTATTCTTCTCCAAACTGTGTTTCAATGCTATTGCTAGAAGCAGTGAAAAGCAATTCTAGTTTTTCGTATGTTCGTAAATGTGTTAATAAAAAGTACATTTAGCTTTTCAATTTCAGTATACTTATTGTATCAATCTCAGTATATGTAGTGTTTCAATATATTTAAAATAAAATGAGAATTATCATGTTTTCTTTCATCTGAGAAAGGAATGTCCCCATGCGCCCCCTGTCGAAATCACTGCCATTCTTTTTAACGTGGTACAGTAATAAACGCAAAAAAATATCCCCTCCACTGTAGTAATCTGATCTCGGCTCGGTTATATCGCTGTGAACCACTACCAATGCGACGCGGAGAGTTGCAGTCGCGGACACAGCTCAAAGGCCCGTGCGTTGTCACAATGTGACACCAATATTAAATCTTTTTTATTATTACTTATTCTTTTATGAAACTTCCACCAATATATTTGTGGCTTTTTTCTGATTAAAATAAGACCAAACACGATATAATTTCAACGGTATTTAGTGGTTTAATTGACGATGAACGTTTCGGGCGCAAGGAAGGACAGCGTATGGGAAAGAAAGAGAGACGCGGAGAGAGTCGCAGTCGCCTCTCTTTACACGCGCTGTCCTTCTCTACGTTCGGCTCGGCCTTTGAAGCTCAGACAAAAATAGTGTCCGGTCTACGATAAATGCAAACGAATCCGCCGGAGGCTTTTCCGTTTATAGAGGATTTACTGTATTTCGAAATAACACTTTGAGAGAGTGTTCCAAAAGGACCTAACAGGATAGACTTTTAAAGAATTGATTTTCTGCTCTACCAAGGGAACGTAACGACTGAATCCCTTACTTGTAAAATGTCAATGTGCAATTAGAAACTGGCGTTAATCGTCTCGCGCAGTCTATTTGATCGCAAACACGACGCGCACTCTTTCATTTCGGGCGAAGCACTTAAGCCTGTTATCAGATCCAGCGAGCCAATTTACCAGCTCGTAATGGCCAATTCCCGGTAGCGACAACTTTAAGCGCAGCTTTTTCGGACGTACTCCTTAGAGCGCTGTAACTATAGACGGTTCAGCGTTGTTCTCGCAGAGGGAGCCCGATAAATTTCGGCCGTCTCGCGAGGAAGAAATTTATACGGGCCACCATAAAGCGTCTTCTTCCATCGGCTTCATTTACTTGGCGCCACCGCTCCCTTGTATTTTTTCCCGGCCTTCTGAAGCCCTCGCCCGGCCCCTCTGCCGCCTCCGCAGCCTGTACACCAGTTAGCTAATCTTTCGCAAGATTTATCCCCAACATGCTAAAAATCTGCATTCACCGTGGCCAGGAAGAGGCTTTCGCATCTTCCTTTCCCATTCGTCCCCCCTCCCCCCCTGCTTCCCCGCCTCTCTTCTTCGGAGACTATCTGGCTCGTCGACAAACACGCTGGCCGCCCCTCGGCACGTGAATATCATTTACGGAAATTCGATTTTCAACGCGACCCTCTTTTGTTCGCCGGCTTGTTAAAGCTGCTCGCGCTCGAACCTCGTAGATGTCTCCTGCTCGAGCAGATTACCGCTCCCCTGCCAAATTGTTCTCTCTTGCTGCGCAAACTACGCGTGTACAGTAGTGTCCCGATAGTAGACGCACGTCGGAGTCGCGTCGCGTCCTCTAACGAGGCCGTCGGTATCTCCCGGGAATTCCCCGTGTTATTATTATGTTTCTGATGCACCCGATTCTGAGCGGAACAGCAGGAAATCGCCTCACTTTGTATTCATCATTTAACCTCTGCACTTTTTCATATTTCATTCTCATCGCATTAGTTCATCTTACTAGCATTATGGCTGTCATTGTTCGCATTTATTTATTCAAGATGTATCGCTGCTTGAGAAAAAGGCACTCTCGTATTTTAATAGTTTTAATAATACCCTTAAATTTGTCATATCGAATCGTATATTTTTTAACGCTCTACTCGATGCTGCTTGTAATTATTTCCTACAAAAACGTACTGAATCACTTATCGCAAGAAATCGTTAGTTTAGAAGATATTTTCATTTTTAGTTGATTTTGCTTCAACCACAAAAAATGTTCCCACTGTTTTTATCTGTGATGTATTTCAATCTGTAACATTTTCGATCAAGAAAGTGCCATCGGTTTGCCAGTCGCTGTGCAAAATCTTTCAAGCAAAAATAAACGATAGAGTAGAAGTTTCAAGCTTTAAAATGAGTCCAGGTATATCGCGTTGTACTATTTTTTTTTAATGAAATTAGCATAGTTCAAGTATTGACAATTTCTCGAAAGTGGGAGCGTTCAAACACTTTTCGGATTCACTGTACCAGTCACGAGACGGGAGAGCTTTCCCCTTCCCCGAAATCGTAATTAAGATTCACAGACACTGTACCAGTGTTGACTAACCCGGTAAGTGGCTTTACGGAAATGGAAACAGTTATTCATCCCTGAAGACTCTTTCTACTAGTTAACCATACTCGTGTAGACGAAGGATAGCATCTTGCGTTGGTGCTCAAGAACCAGCTTTATAACGTGGCTCATAATGCCAACGATAATTAAAGCAACATACTGGCAACGTACTGGAACTGTAGCACAATGTACCTCACGTAGCTGAAGGGAAACAAGCGAAGAGAGAGAGAGAGAGAGAGAGAGAGAGAGAGAAGAGGGAGAGAGAGATGCCACCACAAATTCCTAAAACACATAATTGCTAATTATAGCGGACTAGTATTTCAACCCCTCATATCTTGGAATGGAAGCAATCAGGTTTCAACGGATTGGTGGTTCATTTCAGAATAAAATGTGGAACCTGTCACATAATCTATAACTACTTTCTGGATTTTTCACATGATCTAAAAATATTTTTACCGTACAATTTTGTACAATTAATTACAAAGTCTTGTCAAATGACAGCTCCCTTATGTTTCACACCATCGCTAAACATTTCCACTTTCCTCAAAGGAGACTAGCAAGATCCAATAGTAGAGCTGTTAACCAGTGTCGCCATTCTGAGAAAATCGAGGGGAATCAAGTACCCCCTCTGTGATGACCAGTCCAGTCTACGGCACGGGCACCGTGGTCTACAGTCTACGGTCTTAGTGGGGGACGTTGGAGTGCGCGCATGGTGCTGGAATGGGATAGTGGAAGGGGAAAAGGAGGAGAATTTGCGAGCTCCATTTGGAGCTCAACTGCCGACACTGCCCTCATCTGGTAGCACTGATTCCGCGACAGCGAGCATCTCCACGCTTCTGCCACAGCCCGGTCACGTGACGCATTTCGTCTTTGTCGCGCATGTGTCCGGCACTGGCAGAGAGGGAGAATAACTTTTTCCCCTCAATTCGTGCTCCCACCCCTTCAATAGCAACAGTCATTTTCATTGTGAACTAACAAGTCTAATAGTTTCATGTAAGATTGCAATGTGAAAGACAATTTCTATGCTTTCTTTGGGTGCAGCACAATTATTGAAAATCCTATTAACAGGCTTTTCCGGTAGGTAAAGTGTTAACACATTGATTTCGTCGATTCACGTAACCGACATAGGAAACGAAGAAAGTTCGCTGCTCAAGCTGACCGTGGACTCGAACTTTATACAACACTAATACGAATAATCGTTCGCACCAGACGTTTGCAAAGAAGAAGCGGAACGTCCGTTTACAAATGTTCATGATCAAACGTCGACCCTGATACTTCGTTATTCAGGCGACCCGTCGACGGAGCCTGAAGTTAACTCTTCTCGTATTCTTGAGGGCGCACGCGAACCTCAATTTCATTTCAAGGAAACTCCCCGCGAGAGCTTCAGCTTGGCGCATCCATCTCGAGATAGAAAAACTAATTTCCTAATTGCCATTGGCTCTCAACTTCATACATCTCCCGTGGGACATTTATCCCACCGATTTGCAGTTATCGGTACACGTCGCGTCGGGGCGGTGGTTATTTTCCATTTTAGGGCGTTCGGCGAGCTGCATTCGAAAAGAATTTCCTAATGGATCCTCGAGGCCGATTGCAATGGATATAAACCATCGGGCGAGATGGGGACAGGGGAGAGGAAAGCGCAGAAGGAGGCCCAGTCACCAGGGAGAAGAGACAAAAGACCAAGCGGATATAGGCGGAATAAGAAGGTGAAGATATAAGATCGAGGGGAGTGGGTAGCAGTTTGGAGGAGCAGGGCGGACAAAGACTAAGATCTTTGGTTTATGCCGGTTGTAAAGTGTAGC
This sequence comes from Lasioglossum baleicum, assembly GCF_051020765.1. NCBI lineage: Eukaryota > Metazoa > Arthropoda > Insecta > Hymenoptera > Halictidae > Lasioglossum > Lasioglossum baleicum. Next base: position 20,928,466 of record NC_134931.1, read on the forward strand.
GGGAATGCTCCCTGTATGCAGAAATAGTGGATCGTGCGGATCACATACACGATATACATAGCTGGACAAGATGGTCGAAAGCGCCCGCAAACCAAATTGGTTTTTGGCCATACCATTCGATAGGGCTTCCAATGAAAAGCCCCTGTGGCAAGTTTTAAGTCGGTACCTTTATGAATATTCTACCTAATAGCACACGCGACTGTGATTCTTATCCAGTATTTTTTGGTTGCAATCTCGATTTTTTTAAAAATCCGAGAACTCTCATTTGTCCATTCAATTGTCCGCGGACAATCTTGCGGCAAGTTTTTTTTTAAACAGATCTCCACCGATCCGGAGGTGTAGAATCACGCTCTAGTGGTCGCGACATATAACTTTGAAACACCTGTGAGCTGGGTTACACGGAAGAGCCAAGGATGTCGATTTGCTCGTAGTCTTGCGACAACTGAAAACTTTGGTCATCGAGAGCTGCTTTTATAGGCAGCAAATGTCTGAAAAAGACATTTAGTACTTAGTACCACGCCGAAAAGAGCGCAGCGGCATGCGGCAATGTGCCTCGATCGGCAAACGCGCAGACACGTCGTCAGCTATTTTAGTGGTAGATATAATTTTTGGTGATTCGGGTTGGGCGTTGAGTTAGAATCCCTGACTTGATCTACTAACAGGCTTCTGCTGCTTTGTAACAATTACGATACCATGCGTTCCATTCGGAAATTCTATGTAGCCTTCGAGAAAGGAAAGATAAGCAAGTGCCACCGTTTTGTCCAGGAACAAACATATGTAGCTGGTGGATAGGCTGTCGAGGGTGTGGCTTGACGTGCCGCGTGGGTAGAACACGGCGGCATATGCCTTCTACGGCAGCAACGTGATTCCCATGCATACTGCCCGGGGCTGGTCTGTGTACGAGCTTGCATACACGCGCGTGTCTAGGGACCCGGTGTCACCGCTGCACCGTTGCATCGTTGCATCGTTGCACCGTAGCCGCACGTGTACCTCTACCTCCTTCACCTTCCGTGGCACACGTGGACTCGGGGGCATGCACGCGTGCGTCATTCAGCGTGTAGCTGACGGAAGCGAAATTCACGCTCCACGTCGCAGAACGTCGTCTGTGTCGCGGAAAGTGCTTCATACGTAGGACAAGAGTTTATCGAGGTAACGTTTGCGCGATTGTCTTAACCGCCCGCGCCCGGGCGCGCGCAACCCCTTGCTCACTGGGTTACATTAGTTTAATTGTTGGCCGCGTACTGTGGTTCTGCGGGAACGAACTGAAATGGCTAGACATTTCGAAAGAAACTGGCTGCAGGGAATTCTCCTCGTACCAGACGCACGAAGTTTCCAAAATATCGGGTTGGCAAGAAAGCTAGGTTGCTGCATATGAAATGTCCGAGTTTTAGCAATAACGTTAAGCAATTGCAATTTCGTAACCCAATGTGTTCTATCAAGTTTCTTGATTGTATTACGGTAGAAATAAGATGTTATGGTCATTCAGCTTTTGCCATTTACAAGATCGTTATCTTGATTTTGTAGTTCTTTTTTTACCATCAACGATTAGTAAGTTCATTAATCACCACATATTTTGACAAAAAATGGAATACACGACAGTCGCGTTGGATGACGTTGAAATAAACTTGATTTAAAAGTAAAGTTGTACATGTAAATTGAAATTCAACATAGCATATTAACATTAAACGTACCAAGCTAGAAAAGCTACAGGCACGTGGTTCCCTTATAAAAATGACAAGAATTCATTCATTTAGACTTTGCGCGGTTCTTATTACATGTGCTCTAATAAAGATATTTATTAAGTCATTTCCTATGAAAGCACCTTCATAATCTCATTCATTGTGAAATAATAAAATCTAGAACCGATCATTTGACCGGTCGTGGTTTTATCGCAAGGACGCATAGTTTCCGAGATATAAGCGGAAAACCGAAAATGGGGACCGCTTCTAGAAGAAGTGGGGACTATTAGTATGTTTACCTCCTAACTAGTCCGAACAAAAATCCAAACTTTTCGTTGACTATACTATTCGCCAATTTGCGAATTTACAAGATAAATTATATATTTTGTGGGGGCGATAACGATAAACATATTTTATTATAATAGATTTTTTGTTTTAGTCATTTTATGCATTTATGACAAAAATGGGTGGATGTAAATGAAAACTGAGAAAACCATTAAGACAATTTAACAAGGTCCATATGTAATTATCAAGTTATTAAAATTGTTAAAGATATACAGAAATTTGTACGTCGTTCCTCCATCTTGTAAGTGTCGAAGAAAATGTTTATATATTGCATAAAGATCCGCAGTCTACCGATGATCTACGCCAGTGAGAAACAAGTAATTAGAACTGTATAAAAAATTATTCTATATGACGAAAGGGTAGCCGAGTCAATTCCAGAAAAAAGAAAGATTATCACGTGAGACGTATTTTGAAAAAATTCATGGAAATTGGTAAATTTCGCAGCGTTTACGCGAGACCGCTTCCCCGAGTGTTCCCGGAGCGCAAACGCATTGAATCAGCGGCAATTAACTGAGCGCTCGATGCAACGCGCGAATCAGGCATTATTATTATGTGCGGGGAACAAGCATAGAAACGATAGAAGTAATCTACAATGAGCGTGGATACGGTTTCGGCGGGCGTCAGTTGCGGAAGTACATGGAAAGGTTCGAGATGTCATTGTTCGCGGGGCGAGCCACGGATTTGAATTCATTGTTTGAAAGAGCCAGTTACAGCGGCTTCCCATGGACGATATATTATCTGTTATTATTGCAGCTCGACTCGCGGCCACAATGGCTGGCTTTGCCGCGGGGCCGATCTCCATATTTTAATTAAAAACCGCTTGCCGCACATGGCACATCTCGCGCCGCGCCGCGCGCCGGTGACGCGTGTGTGCGTTCTCCGGAATATTAGGGACGAAAATGTCCGGTCAAGACCCTCTGGTCCACACAGAATACATTTTGCTTCTTCGCTTGCCGTTATCTACGGTGTTTTTCACCAGCCGAGGCCGCTGCTGACCTGACAAACGCACGAGAAATCCACCGGGCTAAATTTCAGCCTCGGGACCTAGAACTTTTTATATGATAACATTGATTTTGAAGAGGAAATGTCGAAAATCCAAGTTTTGACGTTAGGAACCCACTGGTTCAAAAGTTATGGGTGTTTAAAGTTAAGCGATTTTAAGCGTTTCTTACCGGTAAGGGTGCTGACGCGTTGGTATGTACTCCGCCATCTAACGGATACGCTCGTTAGACGACACTGAGTACGTACGAACATGGCGGTGCCCTTACCGGTCCAAGACGCTTAAATTCCTCAACTTTACAAACACCCATAACTTCCGAACCAGTGAATTCCTAACGTTAATACTTGGATATTCGGCATTTGCTAGTCAAAATCTGCAGGATTATGTAACAAAAGGTAAAAATTTCTCGGTCTCTAAACCGAAGTTTAGAGTTTTGCTTTCTCGAGAAACAAGAAAACGCAGGAGAATGTTAAGAAGTGACCATATTTTCGGTAGACACCTGAAATATTTTACGCTCTACGATAGTGAAAGCTCACCTTTACTTGTTGGTCAAATGATGGAAAACTTGTAAAAAAAGTTGGATGAAGTAGAAAACGCATAGAGCGAAAAATTGAAATATGATATATTAATTTCAAGTTGTCGTCTCGTAAAAAAGGCATGAAATGTAAAAATTCTCTCTCGCTTTTTTATAGCCAAACATATACATATGTCGTAGATTTAAGCGTGTTGTTAGGATAAGCATGGGCTGAGCATTTGCCGTTGTAGGTTGCCGGAGTCGGCTGCCGAGTGTTCGCGCGTGTATTTACATTGTATGTAGCGCGGCCGAGACGTTTGATCGGCTGCGACAAACAGAATCGGCTCTCTTTTGGAATGCGTGCACGTGGACGGAGTGACTCTGCGGAGTGGGGAAAATGCGAGGCAAGGCCAGCCAAGGCCCTCGATGGCCCGAGACCGGCCGGCAGATTTTCTTTAGCGCTCGAACGATCGAGATCAGTGTCTCCGCAGAGTCAAACAGTCAAAACACTCGACAGCCCGACACGCGACGATGAAACGGGTCGAGCACGGGTCGCGCCAAAATGTTAGTGAGACGACATATAATTAAAAAAAAGTGAATTCATATTTATTATATGCCTACGTCAACTTTATTGATAACAGAACAGAAGAATTTCATTTCGACTTAAAAGAGAGCGAATTTAGTGCGTTTTATATTATTTGAATCATGCGTCTGGCTCAATACTATATGGTAAGGGGTTGGCAACTGGCAATACTATTATCATACAAACAAATGCGCTATGTTGCAAAGCAAAAATGTTGAAGCATACAGTGTTAAAGTGTCTTGTGGCGGTCATTCTAACGCGGTATGTGTCTGTAACGCCAAGGAAATGGAGCTCTCAACGATACCTGGAAGCTGTGTTACGTTACGTGTCAATTCTCGGGTGTAAAGGCTCAAACAGAAGTCGTGAAGCGTGATGAAGCTCATAAACCCAAAATCGTTATCAGGTATGTAGTGTTCGAATGGCACTCGGAGTTCAATCGTGAAAATTTAACCGCCGATGGCCATCAACAGAATGGCAAGCCAGGGATCGTTGATCGGAATATTGTCGTCTACATCATCGAGAATGATTCGCACACGACTAATACACGTGCTTTGGCACAGCAACTTGGATAAAGTGGCGCAGAAATTGATAAAATCTCCTTGCCTGCTGATATCTCGTGCACTCTATTTGGCGATCATTTTGAGCAACCTAATTATTCTTCTAACGTTTTTACCGTTAGGGTAGAAATAAATCGAATCTAGGGTGTTTTAAATTGTGCAACGCGTGTTGATCCTGTGCAATTTCTTGTAGCTTTCTCGAGAGTATTGGCACATAATTCAATGTCGCCTTTACGCTGCGCATGGGTCTGCGATTGGTCAACTGCTATTAGGACAGGTACGACTGGTCTGTTTTCCTTCCGAAAAGGGAACTGTTATTTCCCAACCGTACTCGAGGTCTTAAAGAACATTTCAAAAGCGATAAGTATCTTTAAAATGGTAGTATACCACTCGACTGTAGAGTGCATTGTATTTCTGAATGGAACACAGTATCGTAATTGTTACGGAGAGGAGAAAAATTAAGAGCAGATTCGGAATCAGCGCGAAAAACTCTATATAAGATCCACCCATCAGTACATTGTAAACATAAAAGAAGTTGAAATTTGTTGGACAGTGTATTCGTGAAATTATGCGGACGTTCTTAATTCCATGAATACATACATACGTGTAGGTACGTCCGATAACTTTCCATGTAGAGTCTGTGCTCTGTACATAGACGGGCGAAATGGATGGGAATTCGGGAATTTTGCGGGTCATAATTGAATTCCGACCGCAGAGTACACACCAGCATTTCGTGGCAAAACTACTAAGCCTATTCATTGTCACTAATACCTAACAGCATCGATCTGCGATGCACCCGTTGCTATTAACGTTGAACGTCGGAACGCCAGACACTGGATTTCGCCAAGCGTGAAATGGAGATAATGACTGGCGAGCCAATCAGTTAACCAGACCGGGTTAGAGTAGACTAATAATGAGGATGCACCCTATGGTGTGCGCGGTTATTTGTGCATGGGACAAGTCAGACAAGCAAAAAGTGTCCAACGTATCAGGTGCACGCTTTGTCTCGATCGTGTTTGCTTTAGCTCGCGTTAATAGTTCGCATTATGTATTACCTTGAACTACGGGGCTTGGAATAAGCATTTATCTTTCGTTTTTCAGGAGATTCCGTTCACACTTTTCATTTAGGAAAATATATATGTATACTGGTTCCAAACAACATTTGAACACTAAATTTCCGATACTTACACTGTTCTCATTTCGTCGAAAAAGTACTGCAACAACAAACCTGGACACATTTTAAAGCTTACACGCTTGTACTTTTGTAATCCTTTATTTATTTGTTTGCAAAATGAAGGCATGTTTTTTTCAAAAAATACTACAGGTTTAAATGTTTCTACAATCATTAAGAATGTTTTTTGTGAATGAATATGCCCAGAAATAAGCTCCATCATTTTTTACGCATTTGCATCATCTTATAAATAATAATTAATGGATCTCCAATATACGGGGTATGTAACATGTTTGAACTTAATCCTGGATAATTATTTTTTTATAGAAATTTTATATGTATTCTGCTTGTTTATAGAGAGTAAAATATATTCATTCGATGAAAATAGTTCAATGTGTCGTTTCATTTGGTAATTTCAACGCACGATGATCTAGCTATCCAGAGTTAAAGGAATGTTACAATTAATTGACTGTGAGAGCCAGGAATTAATTTGTACAACTTAAATAATCGTGCTTGCAAGCAGATTCTGCAAGCCTTCGAATTAAGCTTTCTCCGATAATACATAACAATTGCACATCTTACGTCGAACAAAGGACAATACAATCTTGTTCCGCTGGTTCTGCTAAGAAAATCTTGTAAGCGTCGTCATCAGTTTTCTTTGAACAGAAAATATAATTCTCCTTGCTCCGCAGCACTTGTCCCGGTGGAGGAGACAATAACCAACGGGTGTATGCGGCAATACCGCTCGGAAATTAGCGGAACAATTAGAATCTCGAGATTATTACAGGCCTGACGGGTGCGCCAGGCAAAGAATTGCCGTCTTGAACTCCGTATCAATTTCTCTGGAGAAGCTACTGGAGGAGGCTTTGCGATGTACAACGCTCAAAGTACCGGATCATTTCCTTTCGTTTGCATTCCATATTTTATTGTCGAGATGCTCGGCCAAAGACTTTTCTCGGGCCCGACCTGAGAATTTTATCCTTCGAGCAAGAGTCTCGGGAAGAAAAACGCTGTCTTAGACACAAAAGGAGTCGTTTCGTTTGGATAATTGGTCCTACTTCGCGAATAACCGTTCCATTTCAAACTCTCGGTCGGCCCGACTCGATTCCGCTTCGTCTTTCCGAACGCGATTACACCGGGTATCCCGAAACTATGGGATCACTTTATTTGTACGTAGAAGAAGTAAATTGAATGGAATTAATGGAAGGTGAAATGGCTTTTAATGTGTAGGTGAAACAGTATCAGTTTTTATTCTAACAATAACGCATTCTAAGATATGGCAAATAAAAATTGACTGTTACAAGAAATGGGAGCCATTTGTGAATTGCTTTCTCTCTTTAATTATTTTGATAGATCGAAAGCAGTACTACATCTGCTAGAAAATTTTATTAATTCGCGCTTTTCTACGGTTCTAGGGTTAGTGACGCCAGACGAGGTGAGGGAACAAATATTGATAGGAGGAATTTTTTAAACAGTAAAAATATATGATTTTCAATCTATTAAACATATGTATTAAGAAAGGAAATAAATGTCCATTTCATTCCAATTTGTTGTATGTAATTCACATAAAAAATGTTTATTTTGCACGAAGATCCGCTGTCTACTAATCATGACCAATAAAAGTTTATCAACAATTGCTTCGAATTAGCTATGGATATTATATTTTTTCATTCGTATACATATACACGCGGTACGCGCGGCTTATCGATCACCTAATTGCGGTTTAAAGCGGCACTACTTAATATGTGGAGTACTGGAAATAACTGCGAGAAAACGAATAAGTTGGTATTTGCCATTTGCATTTATGTATACATACTCAAAGTAACAGCACGGTACGTTTCATAAACATTTGTAACATTTGTTAAAAGGTTATGCTACAAAAAGCTATTCAATCAAACGCTTTGATTTCGCCGGTTCCAGTCTTCTGAAAAGTCCCCGTTTTAAATGAATTTCATTCCAAATGTATAGTTCGACGTTTAAGTTGAATTCAGAATTTCTCCTTATTAAAAATATTTATTCACAGAGCAGGTGTTTGCATGTTTCTTTTAGGTCGTTCAGAAGGTTCCGCACACTTTCCATTAAAACACATTTGTGCGTTTTGTGCAATTGTTTCAATCGGTTACAAATGGTAACTTTGCCTGTCTGCAACTGTTCTGCAAGCTCATTTGCCGATTTAGCAGGGACTTTTCGCCTTGTGTTTGCACCACGATCACGCATGATTCGGGTATCATATTTCTGGTACACTTTACACCCCCGAGAGGCGGGTGGGAGGGGTTCTTCGGTCGTGAATAGAATGAAAGAAATCGGCTCGCGCTATATATGAAACGACATGTGTCACCTTATCGATCGCGGCGAAACGAACGCGAGGAAATTTGTGATCGTTTGCCGCCGTGCGTCCCTTTGTCCGCGAAAAGATTTTAATTCTCGTTTGCAGGTTTCGCCTGAATACGACCACGGTTTTCAAGTTGCTGGAATTGTTGGAAATGAAAAATTGTTTGCAGCGATGGCTTTTGCACGCGTTGGCATCATTTCAGTTTATCTAGTGGGATACCGTACGTGCTCAACAGAGAACAAAAATGTTTAAACAAATGTGTATATCTGTCTGCGCTATGAATCAAAGTTAATGGAGGGGGAAAACATTGGTTTAAACCGGGAGGAACGAATATGCCAAGACCGAGCGCAAATAGTTTATATGTCCCTGGATGCTATAAATCACATTAAATTATACAGTGATACTTTTACCAGATGCTGTACATTATGCTCTCTCGGTATGACTATAAACGCAAGTAAATACGGAGTATAAATTGTCTAGGTTCAAGTACGAAATGTACCTGGCGTATAGATTAACAGCGGACAATTGATCGTTGGCCCAACTGAATAAAAGGCGACATTTCTAACGGCTGCCCAACCAACACCCCAACGAAGGACCAACAAAATGCCAACCACAAATGCTACTAGGGAAATAACTCCTCAAGACAGTTGCACGAAAGGAACGGACTCAAGCTTTTATTGAACGCATCATGTGTTGGCGTATTCGCGAGCATCATGCATCGCGGCATCGACGAAAGTATCTGTGGCTCGAGACGAGTGCCTGGTGACGGTAGAGCGGTTCTGCAAGAGTCACATGATACACACTCCTTGCTCACTCGGATATGCGCCGTTCGCTCACTTAGACGTGGTTTTAATTGCTGTCTCCTCGCCACCATGCGCTCCTCCCCGTTCTTTCCAGAATGAGTTTCTGCTTCTCTTTCGTACCCGTCAGCCTGGATAAACATAATTAAGTAAAGAATCATTCGCGGACCAACCAACAGCCCCCATCGCATCGGTATGTTTGATGACACGTCCCTCGAGCATGATATTATTGCACAGTTTTCGGAGTTTATGAACAGCATCGCGTGGAGAGAGACAATTCAGCGAAAAATGTTTCAGAGGTCGCTCGAGGATAATCGGTTTTTCATATTTTTAACTATGTGCCCTCAATTTGAAAAATCTGAAAAAATTATATGTTGACAACTGTAACGAGTCGCTGAAACTGTAAATATGTGAACTTAATATTTCATAACTTTTACAAGAAAACATTAAGAGAATTTAAATATACTGTTACATTATTTTCTCTATTTCACTCCAATTAGTTGGAACTCGTGTAGACAATTTTTATTTCGCACGAAAATCCGCTGTCTGGTAACAAGTTACGTCAAAAATGGCGAAAAGCAATAGAACAGAGTGGAAAATATGTTATTGAATAAATATCTTAATTTTAATTTAAAAACGCCACGAACTTTCGTCCCAATCGAATATTTCCAAACCATCGATATTATTTTCATTTCCACGTAATATTAACGATTGCAAATAGTCATCTTTTGTTTTGATCCCCAAATGAGATTTTCCCAGATGTGCTCACAGGTACAACAAAATGAATCTTGATCATGGTTCCTGTTGCATATTGTAAAGGCGGAAAATCCTCAGCCTGTTCATCAGTTAGAATTAGTTTCCATCGGAGCCTAGCGCGTCGAAAACTCTATTACTCTCTCACTGTAATCTCCGCCACTTTGAAGTTCCATTTAGACAACTTATGCCTTACGGAATTCTAAAACAGTTTCCCTACATCCACAAACGGATCGTTTTAGCAGCCGCCGTGAAAGTGCAAAGTTCCGAATGAAAATTTATCGAGTGTTCACTTTGGGAATTAAGGATCACATTGGATTAAAGTCAAGCGCGCGGGAAGTATCTTCTAACGGTATCAAAGCACGAGCAACAAGAAAGCAAAATGCGCTGGCAGGCCGCTCTCGCTCGCTCGCACGCTCGCTCGCACGCGCGCGCGCGAACGACCTAAGCGCCTAAGAAGGTCGAGACAGGTAGAACTACGGGAAGCTGATACGTGAAAGAGATACGGAAAGTTCACCGCGTAAACTTCAAATTGGTTGCTGGCTGCGCTGCGGTCTGCGCGCGGATGCTCGATAGGAATTTCTGATATGTACTTATTTCCCGTCGAACTTCCAGACTTGTCGTGTGTCCTGTCTTTTCTCCGTATCCCCTGCTTTCACGATTTGCCCTTCCTATGTAAGCGATTCCCCATTTCCTTGTCTCCTTTGCTGGACTTCCTTCCGGTTGCTCATTGTTTCTCCTCGTTCTTCAAAGGAATATTCCCCTTTTAATTAACGCCAGAGCTGAAAATGATGGTTCGAATTCACTACGTTTATGGGTATAAATAGTTTCCTAACGATATAAGACACACCGTATGTGTATCAACAAACAAAGAATTTTGAAAAGAACGTGAACGTTGTACGCGACCCATTGCATACTTTTTGAACACACTATGTACAAGCAGATAATGTTTCTTTCGGTGATATACACTACTGTGCAAAGGAAAGAAGCACCCGGCCATATTTAATTGGAAAGCGTAAAGAAATCAAATAAGAACACGAGTCTGCTTATTTTGTCTCTAGAGAGACAGAGAGAGTTACCACAAAATGTGACTTCTCTTTGTGAAATCGAACCAATATCTGTCGCTAATCGGACTAGGAATATGTAATCGAAGTTACGGGAGCGGCATGGTAGCTCCTGTGCAGGAAGATCAAACAGATCTTTGTCTAGGTGGTAAATCAAAGCATTAGAAAGCGGCACAGATTGATGTCGCAGTACTCCGGACAGTACACTGCGTTCTGTTTTAGGGTTTCGTAGCAATATGTTGCCTGAACTACATTGGCATGGCACGCCTATTGCGGAATTCAATTTACACATCCGTAAAATACAGATTTAGCGCGCTGAGTAACTTTATTCCGCAAGTTTGAATACGCGACCGAGTTTAACGCGTGCACTCCTGTGTGAAAAATTCTTTTACACGACCCTGACCGTAGTATTTCACAGCCTACCTACATGTGTTCGGAACTATCATGTCAATTAAGGTGGAGTGGGGTAAGTGTGCCCTAGTTTTTGCAAAGTTGGACTTTAAACTGACGTATTTTCAGACTGGTATGTAAAACCTTAACGCTCTTGGTATCAAACTCTTGCCACAGTTTATTACTGATGAATTAATATTATGTATGCCCACTACTCCTACACCTACGAAAAAGCATTAACACAGAATGATGGAACCATATAACTTTTGTTTGAAATATTTTCATGAATTATTTCAGAGATATTCGAGCGGTTCGTTAGAAATCAAACACCCTGTACATTGTGTAATTACCAAATTCATTTAATGAGAGCAATAGACATTTCAATAGTCAACTGATGCTGTCGCTAATATTTCGCAACGTATACGGCAATGAAATTGTACGGTTGGTACTGCAACAAATACACACAAGTTCCAGTTGTTCTGAAAATTTGATTGCTAATGTACATCGCTCTTACAAAGCGTGGACAGTTGTGTGACACAGATTGAGACACGTACTGTCTCCGCACAGCCGGATTTCACGGCTGAAATGCGTACTTGTAATTACGCGTGGAGGTTTGCAACTCTAGACCTGCGGACGTGTGAATTAGTCTACACAGTCGTGGATTTGTTACGAGAGTGACGTGCAACGTGAAACAGTGTGCGAAAATGTATTAATCCGAACATGAAATAATTTGACCGGGCCCTTTATACGTAAATACGTACCAATGGATCGCGCGGATAGGATTGACAATGCAAAAGCATAAACTACCTGTTTGCTGTCTTCTCAGTTTACCGAAAACAATCACTCTGTTATGAAAGCTTGTTTGCAGGAGATTCTATCCGAGTATGGAACCTCTCTATTTTGACAGTATCAAATAAATTGTATCATTTTTGTTTGCGGTTTCTAGCAATTTTATATTTAACATATACTTTGCAAAGCTTTATTGTCAATTAGTTCTTAACAAATGCTGGAAAAATCATTTTACAAATATTTAGAAACGGATCTGATAAGTAGTAGTCAATACATATATACGATAGAAAAAAATTTAAGATAGAAAGTTTATGAAAAGTATTGTAGTATTGCATGATGACCTTAACATGTAGAAAAAAGTTCAAGATAGAAATTTGTTTATGAAAAATGAGTTCAACGGCCTAGTATTGTATGATGACCTTAACATGCAGGAAAAAATTCAAGATAGATATTTGTTCATGATAAATAAGTTCAACGGCCTAGTATAAGTATGATAACCTTGACATGACTCTAACAGTGAGGTCTTTTAACAGTAAGATAGGCTTTAGTTGTTGATATGCCTCAAAATATTGATCTCTCGAAAAAAACTACAGTTTCGTGGGACACCCTGTGTATGTCTTATATCAACAATTTTGAAACATATCTCCAAATAGAAATAGTAATCAAAAAATAAAAATGGTAATACAGGACACAAACGAGAACCATCGCCAGGACACCTAAAACTTGAATCGTCATGTTTAGATGTTGATGATGGGACAGTCAAAGCTGTAACCATTTTATACATCTTCGGTAGGTAGCTTTGGGAGTGGCGTAGCCACGAAAATTTCGAATGGATGGACAGCTGAAATGTCAGCGTTATACGACCGAGTGTTACAGCTCTACGACGAAACAAGAAACGTCATCGCAGAATATAGTACCCATAAGTCTTGGATGGCTTAAAGCATTACCACCAGCGTTGCATAGAAATGACGACCTGCATCTTAAGTGAAGTCTACATAACGAATCTTTATTTAAATGCGAAATAAAGTTTAAGTTTAAGGATGAAGTTTAAGAATTTATACTGACTCCCTTTGTTGCATATTATTTTGAGGATTATTGTTTTGACAAACTTGAAATATTGAAATAATGATTATTGAAATTCTGAATTTCGAAATGTTATTTCTAATTTTCATTTGAAGAAGATAAATCTTCCAAACGTCAAAGACTTTTATAATGTATAAATCCATAAAAATCCCGAGTAACTGATGGAATCATGAACATTTTCCGCTACGTGGTCCCAACATTTGATGAAGAAGATAGGATTCAATAAAACATAATAACCCCGAAGACTATTACCGAGACGAATGTTGCCAGAAGACTTGTTAATCATCAGGAGAGATTATACGTGGCTGACGTTTCCCTTGTCGCCCGTACGAGCCAAGTGCACTGTGTTTCCGAGGAGCTCTCGCGAACGGTGCTGCACCCGTGTAATTTTTCAACACTCGTCTAGCGGAAAATTGAACAGAACCTCCCGGGGCATAATTCATCCTCAATAATTGCAACGATAACTCGAGGAACGACTTTACATGAAAGCGAGGCTCGTGAAATTACGATGTCCCCGTAAAACGTAATGAATTCATAAAGCCCATATGTTTCAGCCCATCTTTCAACGGCTTCAATCATCCGGCGAACGATCGACTCGTCGTTGCCGTTCCCTCTACATTTTCCTCCCATTCAGCTCTCGATTTTTCATCCAGAATTCTCTTTCTACCAGCGTTCAGCTACTTTTTCTTTTCTTTTCGATTCGATTTTGCGCCCCCTTCCCCTCCCCTTCTTTTCGCAGAACCGATTCCGATTTTTTCTTTTCTGCCCCCCCCCCGCAAAGTCGTTTCTCCTCTTCCTCCATCTCAAACTTTCTTGCATTCGCTACGTTCCCGGCGACTTTTCTATCTTTTTTCGGGGGCTCCTTCAGCCGGCCCACACATTCTTTTCGACCTCGCCACGTTATCTCGTTTCCTGTTCCCTTCACGTTCGCCGGTTATCCCGCAAGTAGTAAAAGTCGCGCGCCCCGCCGCACCGTGCCGGTGGACCCGTAGTTTTTCCAGTTTCGTTTAAAACTCCGCCCACTCGTTTCTCCTTATTCAGCCTTTGCTGGTGGCCCCCGTCGTTGACTGCGTAATAGCCGAAAGAAACACTTTGTTGGGAAACACCGTCCACCCAGAGAACTCCGCGGCAGTTACGCGAACCTCTCTGGCTCGATGAATTTCCCCGCAAAGTCTCGGTAAGGGGTAAGTTCCTGTCCGACAAAAGGAAGCCAGGAAAGTTGGCGGACGAGAGGGCCTCGCCAGAACTATTCCCCTTTGTAGGGCGGAAAGAGAGGCCGCGGAAAGAGCCGCGAGACGCGTACCACGTGAAAAAGTTATTCCGACGTAGGTATCATATTTCGGTCGAATAAATCTAGCCGGGGCGACGTTGTTAGCGAAACTTTGATAAGGAGGCTTCGTTAACCCTCGCCTCTCGACGAACGTCGACGCATTCCGACTTGTTCGCTACGCTTTTTCTTATTGTTCGTATATAAACTAAGCTACACTCTGAGAAGAAAAGATAGCACGTATAAACTTCATCTTAGCAACTCAGAAAGTAACATAAACCTGTAGATTTTGACGAGGAAATTCCGAAAATCCAAGTTTCGATCCTAGGAGATCAGTGGTTCAAAAGTTACGCGTGTGTAAAGTTGAGTGACTGCAAGCGTTTTTGACTGGTAAGGGCGCCACCATGTTGGGATGTACTCAGCGTGGTCCGTCGCGTCGTCTGACGAGCGGAGCAAGAGCGAGAACGATTTATTAACGTTGAGATCGGAGTCGAACAGCTGGCAGTTTACCGTCACCGTCGAACGAGTGATTGGCAGATCGATAGAGCGATCTGCCAATAGGAATCCCCTTTCGATGGGGACGATAATCGATCCTAATCGAACTCCGACGGTGCTGGTCTATGCTACTGCGAGCTGTTTATTGACTCTCGATCTCGCTGTTACGTGCGGGTCCGCCAATAGCGGGGCGGCCAGCGTAGTAGATCCCAAACATCCTGGAAACATGAGTCCACCCCCTTATGGTAATTAAAAAATTCCGAATGTCCAAACAGCCCGAGAGAAATTGACGATTTCTAACAATTCGAAGTTCGATCAGATCGAATGTTACGTTGATCCGTGCACCGTCGACCCGAGAAATATAGTTTCACAGCTCGCCGAAATGCTCGCCGTCCCTTTCCGGTGAGTTCTGTGGACTTTCATTGTCAATACAATTTGTGTCACGCTTTGCCGTGAAAGAAGGATCGCAGACAATTTCGGGCGACACAATGGGTTGGTAGTTAACTCGGGGTAACACAGGTATACACCCGGCTCGACGGCGCGGCGCGGCGCGGTGGCGGCCACCGTATAACACGAAGAAAGGACAGAGGGAAAGAATTGAAATGAACGGGTAGGCAGTCTTCATTTGGGGGCAAATGGGGTTTTTCCGAATGGACGTTTTAGAAAGTTTGCTGCTCGGAGGCATTGTTTGGCCGACACTGGCAAAGCTGAGGGGGTGAGTCGGTCGAAGCTTTGATTAACTGGCGCCACGAGGCAAAGTCCTCTCACGATTGTTTGCCACTCTTGCTGTCTTCGTTCCTCTTTATTCCTCCCAGGTCTTCCGCTTTTCTTCTTCCTGGTGTTCTTTCTCGTAGCAGTTGTCGTTTCCGTTGTTGTCCGTCTCCTCGTTTTTCGATGCAACAACCATTCAACCGCATCTTTCTTCTCATCTCTCTTTCTCTATCTCTTTTTCAAACACACACACACACACAGACATATATATAATATCTCCTTCCTCGGTCAGTTGCCTCAGCCAACTTGACCAGATACTTCAATTAAGTTTGCCGTGGAAAGCAAGCGAAACTACTTTTCGTACGCATGCACTCTATTTGTAAGCTGCGCTCGGCTTTGGCCCGTGAGTTGAAATCCATTTAGGGCTGCCACGTTCTTGGAAAGGTATTGATTAGTTCTCAGGATTCTGTAAACGGTGCTGGGCGTGCTGACCCTGTGAAGAGCGTACGCCGTTTATGCTTGCCAGGTTGCGTGAGTGATCGAATGAGATGTGTTGCCTCTAAATACTTCTTCAAGATATTCCTGTGACGTCCGATAATGCAATTCCGACGACGATTCTGATAAGTGGCCGCAACGTAGACCAACATGGATTCGATCATGCGAATACATGCCTCGATACACGAGATGATAAGCAAAAGGTCCGATATTTATAGTACCCACCGCAATCCAATCGACATAGGTCCTAAAAGCAAACATTTCCCTGTGAAATCAACCTTTGTTGTTTATTACTGTTCCATATCATAACTGGTTCTCTTCGCAACATATTCAATGTATACAATTCGTAGACGTGACTGGAGATTTGTACTTCGACTTATGTTTACAAGCTTCTGTTTACAACCCTGTGTTTACGCGCACCTCTTGCGTTTACAACCTTGAACTAATGTTTCCAACTTCTCTGTGTCGGAAGCGAAATACATAATGTGATCATGATATGGAACGCTGATAAATAATAGAAGTTGATTTTACAGGGTTAGGATTGCTTTTAGGAGCTCTGTTCGTTAGGCAATTTTTACTCCTCTCGGTGAGTGCTAGAAATATATAGAAGACTTGATCAGGAATCACACACTCTTTTTGGTCTTACTCTTTGTAGATGGTCAGAGGGGTGTTCTCAATAAATATTTAATATAAGGCGTTTTGGCTTCATTTCAACACTTATTTCTCATAGTTTTCGGGGTGTACCAACTTATACGGCAAAATGTCGTTTTGCCGAAAACATATTAGTAATTTCTTATTTAGTCGCCCATTAGTAAATTCGTTAATTTAAGCGCGCAGCTTTAATCATTTGATCACCTACCATAAACTGCGACCGAGTAGACAATCGAACAAGAGTATTGTAGCTCCCGATCTCGTCGAACAATCGAACAAAATAGAGTCGAGTTTATTTCCCGAAGCGGAAGGCTAATACCGCGGGAACTGCTTCGGGATTATGCATTTATTTGCGTCCTTTCCAATTTTTCTTTCGTTGAATAAAAATCCCATATTTCCTGCTTATTCCTTTGCCAATATTTCCAATTTCATTAGGACCCCGTCTATTTTTCCCCGGCCGATGTAACCAACCAAAAACAAAGGAACAATTTCCCCATGTATTTTCTCCTTCTTCGGTATTGCGAATCCGTGATCAGGGAGATTCTCCCCCTCCCCCGCACCCCCTTTTTTTATTCCGTTTCCAACCTCCGGCTCTGTGATTGTTTCATTTACTCGCGCCTTAGAAGTGCATCTCTCCGGCCCTGTTTCCCTAAATAAACCGAAACAAGGCAAGAGAGAATACGGAAACTGCTGGTAGTAAATTCCTCGAGGAATACCGTTCGCAAAATTAAATTCAACGAAAGGTTATACTGATATCAAACCAATCAGACCAACTGTTTCGAACTTATAATACAGATAGCCGATGGCCGGAAGAATATCTGCGCCTGGCTTCGCCGTTCTCGATGCTGTTTCTGATACTGCATTCGTCCAAAATGGATAACAAATATTATACACAAAAATAAACAGCTAAAGAGGGTTCAACATTAACCTTTTTATAAGTGGCTTTTCAATCATGAACATTTAGGGAGACGTAACATAAGACAAATAAAATTAGCAAACTAACACTTTTGGAGCAATCAATGTAAATACGGTTAGGTGAAATGTGGGGTAAGTCCGTCCGCGCGCATTAACTGGTTACATATTTTTATTATGATATATACAAAGAGCGGAGTTCTGTATCATAAAAGGTGGATCGCAGTTCGAACATCTGATGTAACTTGATTTATATTGTAAGAAATAATTTTTCATTAAAATTACGTTTGCACAAAATTTTCAAGTTTGAGGTGATTTCAAGGTCATAGTATAGAACACTATTAAATTCGTCTCGACGTCAGAAATAATCCCATGATGTCCGAAGCGTGTGGTGTCATTTAAAAAAGTCAAGGTGAACTTTACTTTTTTACGTAAAAAGCATTTTTTTCAGATTTAAGAATATGCGAACATGTAGCTCATCAAGTATGTACTGAGAAACTTTTGTCTAAAACATTTTTTAATTACACCCTGTATAAGGGGTAAGTCGGCGCACAGTTTTATTAAGAAACAATCGAGTTCAATAGCGATCGCATTGTGTGTCAGTTCCTCCAGTTCTCAGACTTACTCCATTCTCAGTTTACCACTATCGCTGAAATTAATTCCAGACTGTTGCTCCCAGCAGACTCCATTGAGGCATGGTATAACTTTGTACTCAAATGGGCCGTTCCATTATACTCCCGTGCATCGACAGTTAAATGAGCCACGTTTCGGTCGAAGGTAGATCTCGCGCCAACGAATAACACGGTCACGTACCCGTTCCTTTATTCTCCTTTTTTCAGATATGAACGATACCACTGTCCTTTCCGCCTTTGTCTTCCGCGAAATTAAGTCCGGGATAATCGAGCCGTTTGTTTGCACGCAACGTCGCGCTCCCCCTCAATTTCGTTACGGAGGAATTGAAGAGAACAAGATCAACAAGAATTTCTCTAAACGTTTAGCAATTCATGAAGGATTGTCGCGAATATTATTTGCCGTATATGTACCATTAACGCAAGGAAATGCGGAACCTCGGAAAACGAATGTCCTTTCATCTTGATAATTTCATTTTAATAATAAAAAAAAAAATGTAGATTTTTTGACAGCAAGTTGAAGGAAGTTAAAGCACCGTTTTATTCGGCGATTCGGTATAGCCGTTCGAGTTATCTCTTTACATTTACAGCAATCGCCTGTGGTTGATCGGAATCGATTACCGGCCGGACAAACTGTCTTGCGGCGACCTCGAAGATCGCTGTAGACATTCCGGTCCCATCGAAGAAATTCGATACCGCAAAGTGCCCGTATTTATCTGTCGCCGGCGCGGCGTGGCGCGGCGTGGCGCGCGTCGGAAATATGTTCGCGGGTGAAATAGAACCTCTTCATTGTCCCCCAGAAGTCGTTCACTCCCGATTTGCGGCGATAACGTTTTCCGTCGTGGTCCGCGAATGACAGGAGGTGAAATTCGCCGTGGAGTAGGGGCCTCTGCGAACTCTGCAGTCGCATCTAAGCCGATTTCCCTGTGAACTTTCGGTTTTAGTTTGCTCCAGATCGGGTCACTTTGTGTACTTCGAATCTGAGGAACGGGTTATATATTTCTCTTTGACTCCGCGAATCTGATGGCTTGGGCGTGGCCGATGGAAATTGTGCCGATTGTCGTTCTGTTTGCCCCGAACTGTATGCAGAACTATTATACAGTTTCTATACTGTCACGGCTTACGAGACATTGCTCACTGTTTAAAGGAATACCCGGCGAACTACGTTTCTACAGAGCTACCTCATTCGGGGGCACCAAATTACACGTTTTACTGTTGCAATGGTCTTTCCTCGTGGATGATGTTTTAGCCTATTGCTCCGGTTTACTTCTTCAACATATTATCATATGTATTCTTGCAATTAGACTGTGGATCTTTATATGAAAAGTAAAAATATCCTGCAATGACTGCAACAGAAAGGAGCTGCTATCCTAACATAGAGAAAATATATCAGAAAATATTTGAGAAGAAATATCGTAGAAAATATTTATTGTAAGTAGAAATATATGCAATTATGACTTCAGGCCGGGTTTTCACGATTTTGGAGTGCGCGTCCGAACGCCTAAGGGTCTCTTTATATTCGCCAGAACAAGCCAACGGACGGAACCTTGCTACCCTGGTTTTGTATCCAGTATTTTTCAAATTTCTTCAATTTTCCAATATTTCTTTTCGAGACTGTCGGTCCATCTAGCTCGAGCGTGTTGACGGTTCCCTGCTGTGCGTGGCACAAAGAAAAAAAAACCGGTGTTGCGCCAGACGTCTGGCTGGCTGATATAAAGAGTCCTTAATTCGTTCATCCATATTCGCGTCACGGTGCGAACGAACTTGCCTCGGCAAAAACCAAGGCTCGATAGAGCTTCCGGGGAAGTGTCGTTTAATCGACGAAGTTTAAAACTGATGGGAGACAGCGCCTAAACGAGAGGTGATACTTCACGGCCGCTATACGAGGGTAATTAAGCAAGACGGCCGACCTGGGTCCAGGGAACCGCAACAGATGCTGGAACACTGCCGATTTGGTATTCGTGTTTGATGAGGACGGGTACGGCTGCACGGGAGCGGCGCGGCGCGGCGCATCCATACGTTTCACGGGAGAAGAAATGCACAGCTCTTCCCGTCGTTTGCATCCATCTTCGTGAAACAGCCGAAACTCATTGTTCCAGCGACGCGGCGCGGAGTGGTGGTGGTTCTCGCGACGACGACGTCGAGCACCGTGCAAGATTTTTTCGCGGTTCATTTGCAGCGTGCGGCTCGACGCTGAGAAATTTCAGCAATTCCTCTCGCGGTTAGCAGTTCCCGGGCACGTTTCTTATGCGGGACCCGAAGCGAACCGATAACCGGGGAAACAACTTATTTCCCGGAGAAGTTGCCGCGGCAACGTGAAAGTATTCGGTTGCCGCGCGAGTTGTCTGCCACTTCGTCCGTATAAATGATCTATGGCCAAGTTACTTCATTCAAATTCAACTGCTGCTAGGCGTACACAGAGTTTCAGCCAGGCTTCGGGAATACGGAAGTTGCTTCCTCTCGCCGTTTTGTAGATTACGTCGGGTCCGTGGAAAAATACGCCCACGGTCTACGCTAATCCGGTTGTATTGGCTCAAAAAACATAGGGTCATTCCATGCCAAATCGATCACTTTTCGCAGGCATCATCGTCGATTTTGTTCTAAATTAAATATATTGTAGTCCATGTGGAATTAGGGGAGGGGGGGGGGGGGGGTTTGAGTCATCGTTTTGCCGGTCTCGAATTTTTTTAGAAATGGCAGGCCTTCAAAGTTGTCAATTCTTGCCCATTTAGGCGAAAATGGGCCTCGTTTACGAATTTTTATCTCGGGAACTGTTCGTCCGATTGACCTACATTTTTTTTTGTTTTATTCGGAAAGGATTCGGCTATTACAAAATAATTTTTTCAATCACGAAATCAATTTTATAATGTCAAAAAATTTAAACAAATTCTTTTTTCACGTCTTTTTCGATGAGGGGCCGGAGTGATTTAAATTTCGAAAAAGATATGGTTATATTCCTTGAAGTTTCCCCTTTAAAATGAGCCCTAAAGAAGTGCGCCTAAAGAAGTTTTTTTACTTAAAAAATAACACGATAATTATTTGCTTTCGAGGAGTTCCTATCTGGACTTTGGCGTATATTGTTAAGAACATTCCCCTCAAAAACATCCCAGAGGTTCTGGCGCGCTATCGTTCGATATTCCTTGCAACATTAGTAATTATTTAAAGTAGGACACTCCCCGAGTGAATATTCTGGACTTGTGTGTGTGTGTTAAGAATGGGAACAGATTGTTTTGGCTACAATGACTCCCATTAACATTCGAACACTCTTTAAAACAGAATGGCTTTTTTAAAGTTGGACCAAACTACTTTAGCTTTTCGGGAAGTTAGAAAGATAAATGTAGCAGATACCGTGTAACAGAAAGTTTGTAACCATTGCAATTGATCTGAATCGTGGAGAAAATGCTAAAGGCAGCTTTTTGGCAATTTCCTTATCTGAACTCGTAATGAAAATATGGAAAGTACGTTGTAAATGATGTGTGGATTCCAAATTAATTCAAATAATTTCTCATTTCCTCTTTTATTCGATCAAACAATTATTCCCCTAATTATTTCCGAAATTACAACATTACATTGTCATCATCTGCTCCTGTGAAGACATTTTCTTTTGTAACAATACATACTATATATGTACCACAATACAAATGTCTTCCCGATGAACTGTTTGGAACCGTATGATTTTTTTCTACTCTCAATAATAATTTGATCACAATGGTGAAAAAAATGTATGATATGAGGGAGGGGAGTTCGAGTATTTTCGTTTTTTTTTTTTTGGTTAATCTGACTAACTTAATTAATAACCGAGAAAAAAATGATACAGTTAAGGGTATTTACCCTCATATCATCCGTACAGGAAGGGTTGGCGACTTAAAATTTTAGGGAGTTATCTTTCAACCTAAAACCATTGTTTTCCACACAATATCAATAAAAATTGTGAGTGGGGCCGCTGGACCCAATTTGTGCGTTCAGAGGCACAACAGAGAGCTACGACGAATGGAGTATGGATAAGAAAACGTTGCGTCCAGACGCGCAAAGGAGATCCCACCTTTAGGGGAAATTCCCGTAAACAGGATCAGTAACGCGCGGGGGATTCGACGGCGATTTTTCCGAAGTGAAAACCGCAAAAGCGACCTAACCAATCGGGGATCGATGTCTGTTTCAGTGCCGAAGGTGGAGATCGTGGACGAGCATGGTGCCACGGCCGGTGACAAATTTTACAAAGCGGGCAGCACGATAGAGTTGAAGTGTGTGGTCAGCAATATACCGCAGCCCACCGGATACGTTACGTGGCGGCATGGATCTCGAAAGCTGAATTACGACACTATTCGCGGAGGAATCAGGTGAGCCCCCCTCCGAACATAGGATTTAATGGCACTGAAATTGATTTCACTGTGCGCCGAGCACAGTTATCATTTCACTGGAAATTGGTGTTATTATCGAGAAACGAGATTGAAGTTATAGCGTCGGTAGAATCTAATTTCATTCGGGGCCCGTTCGAATCTGTAAGGGTGCAGTTTCATTAAAAAGGGGTGTTAACTTAACAACGGAAGTCATCATCGGGTACACGTTTACCGGAGCTCGCGGGCGTCCTGTGTATTCATTCAGATCGCTGCATTATTGAAATCATACGCCTGTCGTCGGTTCTAGCGAAGATTTAAAAAGAGCTGATGTATTTGCAGGATGTACACTACTGTGCAAATGATAGAAGCACCCGGCCATATTTAATAGAAACGCGTAAAAAATCAAATAAGGACACAGTAAGTTTTGAAAAAGGATTCCGCTGTTTAATTGAATAGTTCTGAGAATACAGTAAAGTTGCGATATTTCTCCGCGACCTTCTACCCAGAATTTATCCGGTGCCTACCCACTCCAGTGCCGGCCAACGCCGCGCCGCGCCGCAGAGCGGCGATGATTGATCTCGGCTCGGGTATATCGGTGTGAACCGCTACTAATCCAATTACAAAACTTCTTTATTTTCCATTATTTTTTCACGGGACTTTCACCAACTTGTTTCTGGCATTTTTTTGATTAAAATAAATCCAAACACGATATAATTTCAACTGTATTTAGTGGTTTAATTGACGATGAAAGTTTCGGGGGCGAAGAAGGACATCGTATGGGAAAGAAAGAGCGGTTCGCTGTTCTTCGTTGCGTTTGAAACTTTCATCGTCAATTAAACCACTAAATACAGTTGAAATTATATCGCGTTTGGTGTCATTTTAATCAGAAAAATGCCAGGAATAAGTTGGTGAAAGTTTCATAAGAAAAATAATGGAAAATAAAGAAGTTTTGCAATTGGATTAGTAGTGGTGCCGTACTGTTCAAAATGTTTGTACAATGATGGACAATGTCTGGACAAGAAATATTGTTTACAGTCTTATCTATGAGCAAACTATACATTTCACGAATCTGAGATAAACAATTTACTCACGGTGACATTTTTTATCGCACGTGAAAAATGTCTGGTGATCTTTTTCAAGAATAACGTTTTAATTGATATACCGACACAAGCATAGAAAAAAATTGTGTTTGCGAAACGTTACTGTTAAAAATCGGACATCACAATATGCAACAACCCAACGCGCTTAAAAGGGGACTACACTGAAGGGGATACAACTTGGATGAAGATTGAAATATCAAATTTTGTTTATGTGCGTTTCCGAGTGTTTTTTTTTTTAAAGAGAGTTGTATTTCATTGTTCAGTGGACGAGGACACGTATCAAAACGAATTGCGCATTTCGATTCCACTCGATGGGATGGAATGTTTCGATCCTTTCCGACCGGTCGGCTGTTTTTTTTAAAATCAGAATCTACTGGTATTACACGGTACAACATTTGACTGCACGGCCCATGCTCGAGTATGGTTTGCGGCCACTCTAGTAATTTCGTTGGCCGGCGGTCGATAGTTTATGCAGGCTGCATGGGGATTCTAATTGCTCCGATAAAGAATGGAACGTTCGCTGAATTTTGAAAGGCTTTCATTAAAGTTCTCTGAACTGGCACCAGTCGCCCCGGCGTGTGTGACCTAATTGGTTATAGATATGACGGAATTCATGAATTTTAAATAGCGTCGTTCGGTTAGCGCAGCTCCCGGCTTTGGTCGCCTTTCGATCAACGAAGACTCGTCGATAAAACGATTTGCGGTCATCGGCCGTTAATGCGTTCACTGTGATTTCGCGACGTGGTTTTCTTCTCGTTGCTTCAAAATTACAACGGAACGAGCACCGAGGTCGATCGTTAAGAAACCTCCCGAAGGTCATTCCGCGTACACGAATCTCCTATAGTCGGTCATTAAAACATTCGATTACTCATTTTACATAATAGTGCAGGGGCGACGAACTTCTCCTCCGGGAGCAAGAGGAACCCCCACTATACCAATGCGACAGTTCTCCCACTATGGAACAGAATAGCCCTCCCGCTTCCTCTACCTGACCCGTGTGCCAGCTTGATGGACATGATACCCCCTTTTTTTAAGTTTAAGCACTGTTAGGAAACATGCATTTACGCACTAACATCCCCGTCAAGATGACGGTCGGAGGGAAAGTGTGGGGCTCGACACGGCACTCTTGAATGTACCGGGCGCATACTCACTAAAAAAAAACGGATAAACGGATTAAAATTACAGCTGATTTTCCGAAGACAATGTTTGTATAAGTTGGAACACCCCAAAAATTTTCTGAAAAATATGCGTTAAAATGAGAAGCCAAACGCCTTATATTCAATCATTGTCATCGAATTAAAAATGGTACAAAATTTGTTGATGTTATAACATTAACCAATATTAAGCAGCGCGCATAAGAAATTGGGTTAATCATGTTACAAAATAGATAGTTAGATGGTTAGAATCATTTTTTGGAAGGAAACAAAGCTAGTTGGTCGACATTCTTTTATAAATGATTTACTGGTTCTCGGCATCAGCATTATCCGGAATGAGCAGATTCGTGATACTCGTGGGAGCAGACAAGTGTGTAAAGAAACATAGAAATGCATTGCCTGCACATGTTTTAGGAGCGACAAAACTGACGCACAACACATAGTAGGGAAATTCCTCTCGAACGATGTTAAGACGCGCTTTTGATTAAAATAATAACGGGAGTTTAAACTTTGTTGTTTGGAAATTCACGCCGAAAATATCGTTTAGAGGTACTTCTACCGTTGAACGTGCCGGTGATATTGCCATTATACTCTTCGACGATGGTCATACGAGCCTCATTAATATCTTGCAGGTATTAGGGTGTCGACGTTAATGAAATGCTCTAGCAATAACGTCAAACAACTGATGAGAAGCGTATATGTAAGGCAGGTTGTCGAGAACAATAAAGTTCGCTTAGTCAGGTTTCTATAGGGAACAAAATACAGGGTGTCCCAAAATGTATTTGAAAGAGGTGATTGCCGTGATCGTTTACAATAACCTTTTCCTGTGCGAAAATGTTCTCCGCAGCTTCGTTGAGAAGTTATTAACGAAAAGCGCGGACCAATCAGAGCGCCCCGCTACGGCGCGGCGAACGGATTGCAGCTCGGCCAATGCCAGCGCTACACTCTGCTGCAGCCTCGCTCCGATTGGTCCTCGTTTTTCGTTAATAACTCCTTTACGAAGCCGCGGAGAACATTTTCGCAAAGGAAAAAGTTACTTCAAATGAAGTAGCTTTGTCATTTGTCATTTGTCATTTGTCATTTGTCATTTGTCATTTTTGTAAGGTGAAACATTGTAATCTATTTTAGTGCTTGGTAGGTTTAGTTTAGTGTTAAAATTAAAGTTTGCAAAAGACTCGATAACTGTTAGTATCCAATAGTTCGAACATTGCTATTTGTTTGAGATCATTAGCGTGGCACAAACATAAAATATTTAATTAGATTTCATGATTGCGTGAACTTCTCAAGAAGAAATAAATTCTAGCTCTATCCCGTCGCGTGATTCCATCTTGACACCTTTTTTCCCATTCATTTGTAGTCAGATAGTGAAGCGGATGCTATTCACGCCAGACACGTACCTAGCTTCGAACCGATAAATTCAGACAGATATAGGAAATACGGAAGAGACGAAGGCAAACAAGTTCAGTGGGAATTATTTATGATTAGATGAGTGGCATTCAATCAATAGAGTCGAGGTGGAAAGAAACAGGAATTGTACGCTGTCAATTAAGTGAAGTAAACATCGTGTACTGTCACAAAAACGACATTAGATTAATGGACAGTAAGCCGCAACTGGAAACGTATTAATTTGAGACGAAACAAGCGACATTTACACGGAGGAAAATTACACTATATTCCGAGTTTCTCATTTATACATATGTGACCCCAGGATATATTGTAAAGTTGCAAAAAGTAGGTTCAGTGCTAAAGGGAACACCTTGTATGTATGAAACGTATACGTACATATGTATACATATTATATAATAAAGCAATTACGGTCAAATTAATTTATAGCGAGATAAGTGAAATGACTGCTACTATAGTCAGTTAAATTCCACGACGCGTGTCTACAGCCGGACACGACGAACAAATCGGTTGAGTCAATAATTAAAACACGAAATGCGGACAACGAATTGTCAAACGGAAATACGTTATTAATAATTATTAAATTACTGACACTTGTTGAAATATTAATGCCCCATTATCGTCTGATTTTCAAATTGCATATTCGTTACGATGAAATAATTTGCAAGTTGCGTCATTTATTTCAGATTACATGTGACGACAATGAAAATTTATGGTTTTTTTTAATGTTAGCATTCGCGATTGTTTCTCGGCACGAATAATCAGAAATATATGATAATAATACGAATTGAAGAGGAATACTGTTATAATTTATATTTGTTTTTCCCGCATTGTCACTTGTTCTTATTATATTATACACCGTTTCAATTAAAATACTGCTGCATGCTGACATAAAATAATAATTTTATAATTTGAGCACACATTCGATGAATATATATATTTGTGAGTTTTACTTAATTATGCATATATAGTTCGATTGCACCGATAAATTTTGTATATGTATCATGTTTTCATTACTTTGTTCACAACTCCGTTTCATAGAAGTCCTCCGTGTCATGTTACTTACTAATTACGTCAGTAAACCCTATAAAAAAACCAAATAGTTTAGTTTTATACGCGTTCATGATACCAAGCTGTGTGTGTTTCCGAAAGTGGATCAATAAGTTTCAAATGTTTAAGGATGTTCTGAAGGTATATAAAAACGCAACAAAATTTTTGAAAATTTGACATGATCTAATTCTTACTAAATTAATGCAATTACCAAAGTTTGGGTTCGATCCACTGCACCGTTTAAGAATTATAGCAACTTAAAGTTTGCACATTTTAACACGTCTTCTTATGGAGAATTCATAAAATTCCACTTCAAACCCTATTTAAACCTTGAAAAAACGCAGCTAGAAACTCCAAAAAAGAAATACAATCAAAAACAAAAAAATATACTCATGAATGGCTTTCATTGCCAATATATTGATGGATTTCGAATTTCTTGTACTTTTGTCTCCCATTGTACCTCCAGAACATCCTTAAGCTCCGTTTAATCTTGTCAGATACAACAAATTAAACGGTATTTATAGTGTATGTAAACAAGAATCTATACAGTTCTCGGAGTACTTACCTTCTATTTTTTTTTTTTGCTTGTTCGGTATTTATACGTGGTCTAGTCAAAGAATCAGGAAAATGGTTTTCGCTCGTGGTAGGTTTGGGGTACGATATACCAGATGCATGTTACCCAACTGGTATGCCATGAAATAAAAGACACCAAAAAGGTACGGTTTGTACAGACGACAATTTGTGACCGTTGCTGAAATGATTCCCCGCTATGAAACGCTCGTTCCTATTTCCGCTGTTGCAAATGTACGCTCGCTTCGTGTCTACCTGTCGGAACCCGATTCAATTAATGCTAAAGGAAATATCACTAAAATTGGTTTTATTGATAATGGCGTTCATTGCACAAACGTTATAATAATAATTATTATTATTATTAACAGTGTCAATTTATACAGTCAACTTTTTCGACCTTTGCAATGCAGAGGAAACATAGCTGTGAAAAAGGGTCTAATAGGATAAGCATGGTCCAGCGGAAGACAACTTTTTTTTGAAAATGTTCTCCACGGCTTCGTTAAGGAGTTATTAATGAAAAACACGGACCAATCAGAGCACCGGTATAGCGGACGAATTCCGGCTTGGCCAATACCAACACCAACACCACGCTCAGCGGGACCTGTCGCTGATTGGGAATGCGTCCACTGTAGCAGTGCTCTGATTGGTCATTGTTCTCTCATTAATAGCTCTTTAACAAATCCGCGGAGAACATTTTCGCAAAGGAAAAAGTTTTGTGAAATGATCTCAGGAATTATCCCTTTGAAGGAGTTATACAATATTTTCAGACACCCCCTATAGTCCTGTTTCACGGCCAGTCTTGTTCAGAGAACAATGGCTCAGCCGAAATCTCTGTGAAGTGGGATCAATGCGTCCTTCGGCATCGTCGAACGCGAATTTCGTTTAGTACCGGCACGGGAAAAATCAGTGGGAACCGTGATAATGAATGCGCCATGTCCTCCCGCTCCCCCTACACACCCTCTCGACCATCCGCGCAACCCCACCCCCCTCCCTTGCGAGAAAGGGAATTCTGTCAGGCGAGCTGTTGAAAATTTAATCATCCCCGAAAGCGCTCGATTATTGTGCCGCGACACGTGACGCAGGAGCTTGTTCGCTATTCACGGTTGTCGTCGAAGAGAAAGAGAGACAGTGAGGGGCACGCGGGCGAGGGGCCAGGGGGGCCAGGGGGGCCAGGGGGGCCTTGAATAAAACATACGGCGTTTCCAATAAATTCGTGAAAAAGGGACGCGATTCAAGTCCGATTTTCGACTATCCAACACGTACCAGCGGCAGCGGCAGCGCGGGCTCAGCTATAGACCGTAGGTTGCATGGTAATGCTTATCAGGGGGTGTGCTTGCGGGGATGAACAGATTTCGTTACCGTCGAAACACATTCCGACGATTTCCACCGTTAAATGCCGTTTAATTTCTCTCGATCTGATCGTACACTCCCGGACAAAACGCGCGGATTGTAACACGGGTGCTATCTGTCATTTCTCGAACAGTAGGGACTGTACAGACTGTACTATTACTGCTATCGCAGTACTTTATGGCACTTTTGATTTAAACGGCAAATATTAAGAATATAAATAAACCGTTTTTATTGTATTTCAAGGGGGGGGGGGTGTAAAATGGTGTCGTTGATTTGACCTTGGATAGTCGTTTGAAAATCACGTGAAGGTTATCTTCAATTTCTTAAATAGAACTCCCTATAAATACAGTGTTTTAATTCCGAAAAATATGATTAACCTTCCGAAATAGGGATGCCATCCATGATCGTGCCATTGACCCTTTATCGGCCATTCCTAAAAGGGTAAAGTTTCGCGAACTGGAGATACTCCTCGAGCGAGGAGAGACGGTCGTTATAGAAGGCGCGATGCGGCGGCGCGGTGCAACAATTTATCCGGACCATTCTATTACGCTTTGATTGGCCCCGAGAGCCATTTTACCGAGATCGTTTAACCGGGGGCGTCAAACGCACCGTTGTAAATAAATGACGTTCGATCGAGCCATCCTGGTATCCCAATCGCTCGTTCGGCTCTCCTATTACGGGCTTCGGGCCTTCACCCGGGGCCGATAACGTCGTTCAGATTAGGGGCAGCCGATTTTCGGCCCTCCGCCGCGCCGCGCCGCACCATCCGCCACGCGATCAAACTTAATCCGGGCAATCCAAGGCATTCGCGCCACGGTTTCTAGAACTGAAACAGCCGCTTAATTATTCAGTTATATAACAAGCAACTTTAAACAAGCTCCGCGCCGTTGCACAGTGACCAGAATTTCAAAAAGCTAGACAGAATTCATGGTCTCTGTTAATTAATTATAAGGGACTGTCGTAAAGATTGGGACACGTTTTGTTTTTAGCTATAAAACTTCATAGGATGAGAATTACGTAAAAAAAAATATATTTTTTGTTTTTGTAATGAACAATTTTCTCTACACTCTTGCTAAATTAATTAATATCTCATACAAAAATGATAAGAATTCAGTGCAGCCATCTATTTTATAAATTCATTGGTTTTAATCTAAATTTGTCAATTTGTTCAAATAGTTTGAATAATTGGATCACCCATTTTAATATTCTCGGTGGTAAACGATGGTAAAGCCTCTTTATAGAGTTTTGACGACTTCATGAATTGATAAAATCATTTCGGACGTTCAGGCCGCATTAATTATGCAGTTGTGCAAATCGACAAAGATTGGGGAGTAGTGGGAGTGTCTCGAACTCTCCATCGATAAAGTTAGGAACTAGCATAACGCGATTACGGAGTCCGCTATGAGCTGCATTACTCCGGAGCACCCTCTCTTCGGTGTACACGGTTCGCCACCTTTCTCTCTATTACTCTTCACCTTGGGCCCCGAGGAAGTTGGTCAAGTCCGTGAGTGCATGCCCCGAGCATGCGCCACGGTACGAGCTAACACAATCATGACCGCAACCGCAGTATTACGTAGTTCCACGATTTATATAATTAGCAGACTCGCCCAGAATTATCGAAACGTTTCTCGCGAAAAATAGTATACACACTAGCGGATCGTTTGCATTTATGAGACAAACTAATGATGGATACAGAAGGCTATAGAAAATATCGTACACCGAAAATACTTTTACTACTTCCACTTCATAAACAAACTTTGCCGGAACGCTTCAGACTAAATCTAGGTGCACGGTAGTGCACCAGCCAAGTTCCTCGCACTACCTCCTTTTACACGAAACAACTTAGCCGTTTTTAGATGCTTATAACTCGGCACTGGAGGCAGATGGAGAGATGTAATTTCGTACACTTGTTAAATGCTATCATGTCTCAATATTGACAAAACATTAATCTTCCAACATTAGTAGGTTCCGAGATATAGGACCTCAAAAATCGCTAAATTTGTCACTGACTGACTGACAGATCATCAAAACCTTTTAGGTACTTCCCATTGACCTACAAGCTTGAAATTTGGTACATAGGTCCACCATATCAAACAGTCAAAGGAATAATTCTGAAAAAGATCTCACAATTTTTTACGGCCATAGGAACTTGGCTCCTGTTTACAGGATGTTTTTCTTGGGCTTCTGTAACTTGAGACTGACGAGAATATTCCATTTCATAAGCATTTACGATAAATGTCTTGTTTTTCATCAATTTTAAAGTTCACGACCTTGAATAACCTTGAACGGCTATATCGTTGAAATGGTCTCGAAAAGGGCTACAATCGTAGGAGTTCAAAAATATGTGGTTCCATTTAAAAAAACTAAGTTGATCTTCCAATATCATAAGCACCTCCGCTTGAAAAAAAGTTTTACGTAGACTACGTAATGGGCCCCTAGAAACAGTAGAAACCAAACAGCACTTGTCTGAAACGTTTCCTTCCATCTCAAAACATGTAGAAGTTATTCAGGTGGCTTAACTTAGGTGACTCACCCTGTATACAGAATAAAATCTAGTTTCCTTAGAGGGGGGGGGGGGAATGAGTGCGCCACTGGTATCTATTATCTCGTATTATCAAAGTTACAAAGCCAGAACCGAAGCAGCTGTTTCTAACCTTAGAGGTTACCTAATACGAGGCGCATCCATACCCTGCAGCTTTCTGATTTCGCATCAGGTCTGTCTGCACGCTAACCAACCTCCGTGCATCTCCTCAATTTGGCATCGAATTCGTCCACGATTCTCCACTAACATCTCTACAGTTCCTCGAATTCGAGCTCGTCTGTGATTCTCTTTTCTAAGAGCTCCCCGATTCCGCATCGGGTTCGCTTACAAAATTTCACAAGTCCCGTCAGCTCCCTGACTCCGCATCATGTTCGTTCGTGCATCCACTACCCAATTGACTACCGTTTCGCCTTATAAACACACCACGTGGCCACTTACGCTGCTCGCGGCTCTGGTTTATCAGTAGACTGCGGACTTTTATGCAAAATAAAATGAAATAATTGCAAGATACAGGAGATACACAGACATTCATTTCATTTTCTGGATGAGTTGAAAAGAAAACGATAATATTTTAGACTTTTAATGCTTTTAATAGTTTGAACTTGGTCCACTAATTTCTGTCGCAACTGCACGAATGAGCAGTGTGTTCATACTGAACACTCTCGTGTCCTCTCTGCTAATAATTAGTAAAAGAGCCGTGGTTTCATTTCATTCCGGATAACAGTAACCTCAGTAATTCTGTGAATATTTACAAGACAAATATTTTCAGAACATCCACAAATAAGGGATGCAAGTTCCTTGAAACTCGACTGAGAGACAGAAGGATATCGATTTTAGGAAGTTTCTCTAACGCCTTTGAACTGGAAGGATCGTAGTGGTTTAATTATATTTTACGGCGTCACTTCGGCAATTTTGTTCAGCAGACTGTCCAGTGCAGTAAACGCATAAAATCCATTTGTGCGGTCAAGAATCGATACGGAATTCCGTTGGAAATTAACGGGGTAGCCTTTCCTCCTCTTTTCGAAAACCGGCAGCTCGGCGTCTGATTGCTATTAGTTCTGTCCTGGTGGTTTCACTGTTCACGGGGCGGGGGGGAGGGGGGGGGGCAATGTTCGCGATAACGATATGGAATTCCGTTGGAATCTGTGTGAAATTGATATCGGTATTCCTCGTCCGTTCCGTAGCTCGTGAAAGCGCATCGGTTCGTTCGTGACGAGTAAGCCCAATCATTTCTTCGACCATCGACATGTGAAATTGTTCGATTGGCCGCGCGTGTATTGCCGATATAGATAGTACGTCGACACACCGCACCGGATCGGCGCGGCGCGTGGCGTGGCCCTTTTCGTATTATTGGCCGACGATAGCCGGTTGATCCATTACTCGGCAAATCAATTAGGACGCAGGCACGATCTGCGTCGTAACGTGGGAAAAAAAGAGTGGCGAAAACAAAGCATTTAATCGGATTTTGTTTTATCGGCTGCACGCACCGAGGCCAGCCTAGCAAATATTTCACGGGAAACAACGGGAAGCCCTGCAGCCCATTTTTTTTTTCATCCATACACGCGTGCATGCAGGGGACACATGCATCCCGATGGTGGATGGGCCGCGGGATTCTTTATTTGAAAAATTCTATACCACCGGTGTGTGCCTCGGCTCTTTTTTTACTCTCTTGTGTTGCGTGTCGGGAAAACCGACGAAATTGTCGGCGATATTAGCGGCTCGCCTGATAATCGTTGATAATTTTTTTTTTATCGCGGCTCCAGTTCAATCG
Source organism: Lasioglossum baleicum (assembly GCF_051020765.1). NCBI lineage: Eukaryota > Metazoa > Arthropoda > Insecta > Hymenoptera > Halictidae > Lasioglossum > Lasioglossum baleicum. The sequence goes on from NC_134931.1 coordinate 20,961,964, forward strand.
CGGGAAAATTCGGTTATCGATTCCGCATGCATTTCGAGCGGGAGATTTGCGAGCCATTTTTTTCCGCGCGAGCGCCAAGAACTCCCTTTCAAATTCTTTTTTATGGAGTGGCAATGATATTTAATTGGATGCGTTTATTCGGCTTCGTGGTTAGGCATGCGCGGATTTATCGTTTCCAATCAAAATAGGTTTCAAAATTTTGAATAGTGATATCATTTTTTTAATAGACATTTTTCTATGCACACTTTTGAGTGAGTACCTTTTGATAGGTACGTTTTAATAGGCTCCATTTGAAACATATGGACCGCAGAACCTTTGAAAGGTCCTTGTTTCATAAATTATTTGACAAATTACGATATTGTGAATAGTTGATAGTCAACCATTTGAAAGTTGTACTATTTAATAATAACTATTACAAATTTCCTTCATCCATAACTGGTATGAGTGATCGAAATGAACTTCTCTCATTGATAAATGTTATGAGCGATCGAAATAAATTTATTTAATCGAATAACTGTTATGATCGATCGAAATGCATTTCTCTCATCGATAACTGCTTTGAGCAATCGAAACAGTTTTTCTTCATCGATAACAGTTATCGAGGTGGATCCAATTTTTCTGACACTAATAACTATTACTTCTAACCAAAGAGTATAAAGGTGAGTATAAATATAGATAAAGAGTATAAAGAGTATAGAGGTGAAAAGAAATTCGATCATCGATAACTGTCATGAGCGATCGAAATTTTATTTCTAAATGAATATATAAATGAATTTCTTGCAACGATAACATTTACCAACAAGAGAACAAATTTTCGGTTACTTATAAGCCTTATTTGTAACCAATACGACTATAGTCGATGAAATACTTGTTATTCTATGACTTTTCTTCTTTTCGGTTATAACAGTTATGGTCCCTGTTTCTGACACAAATATCTCGTGAAGTATTAACACTTCGATGATTTTGTGTTATTACTTTTATGCGTAGTATCGATTTGTTAAACAAAAAATATTGGGTTGCATTAAAGACTAAAGTGCACTCGCACCTGGCGGGTGCATCGGTGCATCCTCATGAAAAATAAAATCATACGAAGGTAGGGAGTATTACGATATTTTTTTCCTACATTATTGATTTCTATTTTTACTTAAAAAAGAGTAGTAACTTGTCCAAGTTCCCAGAATCACCCGGTATATTCATTAGCGTCTTTCTCATAAATATAGTATTACCATTAATCACTGTGAAGCACACCATTGCAATTAAAATGCATCAGCTGCTCCCGTAGGAATTACTAATAATTCAAAATGTAAATGTAATAATGAAATTGAAAATATTAATTATATTGTTGGCAGTATCGTCTTTGTAATTCACAGACCGCAAAAGTAATTAGTCATCCGCTGAAGCGTAAAATTCATTTATCAGCAATTCTAGAAAATTTACCATATCCTGAATGATTATAATTTAATTCTGTGTTGTTGTGTTTTTTTTCGTACTACTTCTACCTTTAGAATTTGTTTAACGCTGTTGTCATAATATTTTTTTATAATTTCTCGAAAATGTCATATATTTCAAAGAACAATTATTTCAATATACCTCCAAGAAACCACTGATGTAAAATCAAAATTGAGTTTATATTTGTTCACAGCTAACAGCACAATTTTTCCAGAGAAAATGTACCGTATTTTGAAAGTTTAAAAGAAAAAGATTTTCTATTTAGTTTTACATTACAGTCTGTCATTGTGTAGACGATTTTGTCCATTTTTGTGTCGCTATCCTGAAAAATCTAAAAATAGGATTGAAAAAATTGGCTCGTTTTTTACACACTTTGATCGAATAACAAGAGCGCCTTTGATATCATGCGTAGAGACAACGCTGTTTTGATAGAACGAACAAGTGCATACAAATTTCCAACGACATTCTGCGTCAAACGTTCTCACTTCCCTTTGACGCACAGATTTCTCACGCTCCTAAAATAATCAAACTTCCTTTCGAGCCACGGCAACGAGATAATTCCACGCTCCAGCGGTTTCATTTCTCTAATGTTAAATTGAAACGTACAACGTCAAAAAGTAATTGTACGACATCACATGGTTTAATTAGCCTGAACGAAAGGAATAAGTGAAATCTGATTGCAGCAATTTTTCTGTCTTCCCTTTCGATATAAAAGGTTGATTAAATTAATAAAATTTAAAATATTGAATTTGTATTTTTATAAATCTATATCATCGCCGGCAGAGGAGTGGATAGGCACTGGATGAATTCTGGATGTATCTCGAAAAACATCAATATCTCGAAGTTATATGGTTCCGAAAAGGACACAAAGTTTTTATTCATTCGACCTTGAAATGGCCCCTATGAACTTTGAATTCTTAAATCGGAGAACCCATATTTTTCATTGTATATTATTATTACTCGAGGCGTTTCCGAAACACCACATGCACGTAAGTGTGGCATAAGCCATAAGCGGTTTCCGGGATATGAACTCTCAAAGTTGACGGGCCAAAATGGGACGCCCAGAGTTTGCTAAATATTCTACGAGCCTCGGGTAAGCTAACGTGATTCTTGGATCGCATCACTTCGGTCATGGCCGGATTTCTAATTCCTCCATTAGAGAAGCGCGAAATGAAGCACGGAGTTGAAGTAAATTATCGGCGCAAAGGCGCGGTGGCCTCTAAGTCGAAAGTTTTCATGGTTCGCGAACTTTTGCGATACTTGCTCTGGCGGACTTCTTTACGACTTCCGGCAACGGGTTGCCGTCTACGCGCCGGCCGGGATTCTGTTACGAAACAAAGACAACTGTGGGAATTTGTCGCGCGTAAGTGGTGTCTGCACCGGAACTTGCCCCGGACCCAACTTTTCGGAGTTCACTGCCTTGGACGAGAACGCGTTGTTGGCTAAACATAACACAGCGGATACTACCGGGAAAAGTGTAACGCGTAAATAATAAAATCCAGAGACGAGCTCGGCTTATGGGCTTTTCATCGAGCCTCCTGTTCCCATTCGTGCCACCGATAAGATAGATGTCCCCTCTACGTATACAAGCCATGTAGTGGTGCAGCTTTTCTTTTTAAATAAGTCTTTTCAATATAAAACATAAATAACCTAAGAATGATAGTTGAAAATGTACACTTGTAGCTTATGAATAGACTGCGGATCTTTATGCAAAATCAAAATTGTTTGCATTGATTGCAAGACACACGAGCGAAATAAACATTTCTTTCTTCGTTTAATTATCTAATTAAACTGAAACCAATGCGCTGATATCTTTAAATCTTTTTAATATGCCCTCTGCTATAAATGGTGTTTACCCATTTTTGTCATATAAGCATAAAACTCGCGGTCTACTTATGAATAAGAAAATATCTTTAACTTTATCAATTTGAAATTTTATGATAAATAAAGTCAACTTGCAGTAACCATGTTCCCTCCATTGGCATAACTCTCCTAACTATTGGCATGCTCGCGTCTCCTCTATATGAGCCATCATAAAAATAATTTTCATAGAGTCTTAAATAATAATCATAGAGTAGTTACATGAACTTTATAACTCAAAGTAAAAGTAAATTAAATTTTATCTAGTTCATTTTTTAGTAAAAATTTGTTTTCTTTTGTTGTATTTTTTATCCGTTTTTCTTCTTCTAAGAGCCGTTTCCTAACTTTTTCTTCGGCAATTGCTTTCTTTTTGTCTTCAACTTTCTTTTTTAATGACAGCCACTCTTCAGTTCTTTTTCTCTTCCTCAGTTTCAACCAGGTTTTTTAATTTTTCTTTTTCTTAATATTTACGAAATTGTTTATTTTGTAATGCACCGGGTGATTCACGAGAAACAGGCCACCTAACGAAGAGAAAAGAGATTTTAAGAGAAAAGTTGCCTCCTTTAACAGTACAACTTTTCTCTCTATAACATTTTCTTCTATCATCAAGCCTTACGGAGTTATAATGTTAATATTATAGATTGTATCTTAAATAACATTTTAATCAATTTATACATAATTAAATAAGGAAGTTTATGGACAGGTGTTCATAACCTCGTTGTCATGGACAATGGGTATGCCTCGTATCAGTCACGTGATCGACCCGTGACGGAAGCGTAGTAGGGGAAGGTAGAGTATAGAGTATACCAACATTCGCGTTAATGAAAATGCGAAACAATTGCCGCGGTCTAAGGCGTAATAATAACGTCAGCTGCTAACTAAGAAAGTTGCGCGAACGAAGCCAAATTTCACAGCGCCTAACAGCCCAAACAAGTTTCGGAATTCGCCGCAACGGAAACAAGTATGTTTTAATGAGTTACATTCAAATCACCGACCTCGTTTTGACCAACAAATTTTCTCAAAAATCTCTTGTAATTTTCTTGCGCGAACAGTCGAATTACGTGTATCGACTGTTACTAACTACTTTGCAGAAAATTAAACATTTCTCCCGACCTACAATAATCCCACTCTATATGATTTTTTAAATTTTATGATCATATGTGAAATTGATGTAATACCTCATACAATAGTTAAATGTTTAGTAATTGATTAGATGCCAACATATTTCATGAAGAACATGGTACAGCAATTTTTAGTGGTGACTCTGAGTCACACTTATAAAGGTCACTGGTTGTGAGGTTAAGTGTGATCCCATTTAGCTCGGGTACCTAGTAGACATTTTCAAAGACGTTCGCGCACGCGATAAACCCATGAACGACCATTACCAGGTTACGAGATATGTATATCTTTCGCAGTTCGTCCGACGTAAGAGGTCGCGAAACTGCCATTTGTCCAGCAGCTTCGGTATCGCTTTGAATGTCTGAATCTCGTTACACGTCGTAATTCCTGTACGATGACGCGTGTGACGCGTGGAAACGTCGGAATGAAACAAGCAGTGGGCGTCGACGGTTGCTCGATATCCTGTTCATGCGAAACAATCTACGCTATCGATTTTGGCTGACCGTGTTTCCCAGTGTTCGGGCCGGTACTGCCGGTAGTGCGAGATAGACGAGCAGCCCGGCCAGAGGAACAGAGAGAAATTACGTAGCCGGGTAACACGTACGCGGGACTGTAGGGCTGGCCGCGTAAAATCGGATAAATCCATTTTAATGGATTCGAGATATGTGTACTCTGGACGGGCCCGGGGTTGTGTATCTTCGCCACAAATTAAAGCCCGGCGCCTGGGACCGCGCGAGAACCCCCGGTCGGGGCCGCGCATTCGCTTTCGCGCGAATGTCGCGGTACGTGACGACTTAAATCAAGTTGGCCGAGCTCTGTGAAATTTGTGAACTGCGGATTATAGTGTTACCCCGTGTCGCTGATATAAGGGACGCGCCGGTTGTTTTTGTATCGGACTGAAAGAGATCCTGATGAACGAGCACCAGCGCCAGGGGGTGGAGAACCAGGCCGACCGAGCTCTCCCGCGCGCCATTTTTATAGACGGTCGAGTGGTTGACAAAGCTGTTTGTTTGTTTGTTTGCAAAGTCCCTCGGTTGGGAATTCCGGCGGCTTGATATACGCGCGCGGTATATTCGGGCCCGGGGTAATGCGGAGGAATCGGATCACCGAAATTTCTGATCTGAATGAAGATCAACGAGATCGGAACTCGCGCGACACCAAGTTTCTGATTTTAGGACGCAGAGACTGTTACACGGTAGTTCTTGTAAACGGTTTATTTCGCTGTATTTGAAGTTACAAGGGTTCGTTTTCTCTATTTTTCGTTTCATAAGGTCGATGTCCCCCCTTTAACTCATTTAGTGGCGCAGTTTTTTTTTTTAAATAAGTTTTTTTCGATATAAAACATGAAGAAATAAATAAACTAAGAACGAAATTTAAAAAAGTATACTTGTAGCTTATAAATTAAAAAAATATCTTTAACTTTATATTAATTTATATGATGTCCCCTCTATTGGCGTAGCTGTCCTACCTACTGGCATGCTGACGTCCCATCATATGAGCCATCATACAAATAAAGTAAATGTAAGAATCTTTTTTATAATCTATGATTATGAAGATATGAGAATGAGATTGACAATTTTGTTTGCCTCGCCATGCCAACGAGAATACATTCTGCGTTCAATTGTAAAAATTTATTCCGCGTAAAACGTTTATTCTGACGTATTTTAATCTCATTGCCCTAGAGTCCTTACGGAAATATCTACGACTGTATTTTTGGTAGTACTCTCTAACCGCCCACTATTCGCATATAGGTATGAATGATTTCAGACTGTTCGAAAAGACGTCGCAGGATTCAAGGTTTATGGGACCGTCGCGAATTACAGGCGCATTTTCAATACCGACGATACCGCGGCCAGCCACGCAGAACGATTCAAAAATATTTTCTACGACCGAACGCTTTGGCACTGGTCCAATGTAATTAGCAGTATTTTCGCGCGAAGTGGCTTCCGAGGGTATCGCAAATATCCCCCCGTTTTCTCTGATTTTGGCACGAGGGTGGACCCGGCTGTTTTTTCACTTGCTTCGTTCGACGACCCCCCGGGCCGCGCGTCGTCGCGCCGCGGATTATTAAAAGTCGGTATACATATTTATTATTTGCTCCCGGATTCCCCTTCTCTTGGACCCCTCTAGACCCGGCAAGAGTCACTCTCTAGAGTTTCAGGCAATTACTGTCTCGTATGAATTCCGAAAGGCTTGGAATTACTCCAGATACAGTTTACTCGAGTTTCACGGCGATTTTGCGTTTCTGCCGAATTACGTAACCGACGCATGATTCAATGGCGTCTGGCTGATCCCGTTCACAGTCGATTTGCTGGTTTTCGTCACGCCCGCAAGTGCCCACTGCAAAAGGCCATTGCGCTTTCAAAGGAGTTTTACATTTCATCGAGACAAAATCGATTTTTTTTGTTCGCTCACTTTGAACCCTTTGTACTCGCGCTGTTGGGTTGACCACAAAGTCTGCGTGTTTCTTTCTAGTCTGTTCGTGGTATTGTTTGCGGGAACAAATATCGAAATAAAATAAACACACTGTAAGCACGTTTGCTCGAAAAAACCATTGAACCTTTCGCATTGGCATTTTGCATACATGTTTATTAGTATTTTAAAACTAAAAATAATCTAAATCACACGAGTTATATATATTTGTATAAAAGAGTTTTGTGGTGGACGACAGTTGCCAGGGTTCTGGTCTTTCGCGTGACTCCTTTTCGCCAGCGGTTATCGACCGCTGTCACAAAAATGTGTCATTTTGTCATTTCGATCTGGGTCTGACTGTACTTCATTTCAGGGGACCAAAGATTTTCAACTTTTCCAAATACAATTCTGTAGCTTTCTGCGAGAACATGCCGAAAATCCAAGTTTCGACTGTAGGAATTCACTGGTTCAGAAGTCACGCGTATGCAAAGTTCAGTGATTTTAAGCGTTCGCGACTGGTAAGGGCGCCGCCATGTTGATATGTACTCAGCGTCGCACGTTGCCTTCTCGGAGCCGCTAGATAGCACACAAGCACACACGTGATGTCGATATAACGTAAATTTGCAACAAATGTGGGCGGGTTGATAAATGACTTCATGTTTACAAAACGTTCAGAGTCCTCGCAACTTTGTTTCGAATATTCCGTGGCAGTTTATGTAATGAGAAACAAATGAGTTGAACTGATCACTGGGCTATTATCGGAGTTTCGAAACCGGGATGAATGATGTATACGTTTTCGATGGGGAGGAGTTATTTTTCACCATTGGGAAGCTTCATCGCACTCTACGATCAGTCACTGAAACAATACCGATCAACTTAAGTGAAACATTATCGACGCCGCCGCCGGTACCGGCAGGATGTATTTGTCCGTGATGAATTCGTCTTTCCAGCAGAGAATAGCATTGGCGGTAAGACAAGGAACAGTGATGTTCTTTGCAGAGTCAAGGGCTGTCCAGCAAATGGGACAGCAAACTTGGAAAATTCAATGACTCTTTAAGCTTCGATTTTCTTTCGACTAAACCGGCGGACGAACTTTCTATTGAAATTTTGAATCCCTCCGACGCGACGTTCGCCGATAGACGAGGACGGAACTTGTTACGGGCGAGTAGACCGAACAAAATCGATTATATTATGGAAAATTATTATTCTCGCGCAAAGTCAAATCGCTCAGGTCACCTGAAAAGACGGTCTCGCCGAAGATAAACTTGATCGCGCTTGAATACATTCCGTTTTAAATTAAGCTATGCAGGTACATAGTTGTTCCACTGAAAATTTAATATGGAAGAAAGTAGTCTCGACGTCGCAGATTATAAAACTCCTCTGGTATTCGATTTAATCGTCTCGCAGTACTCGATGTATGCACGTTACGAGAACTATGTTGAGGGTGCCTATGTTACAGGGTGTTCCAAAAAAAAAGTCGGTCCACTCGAATACAATCATTCCATAAAATAATTATGATTTTTCAGGTCAGTTCTGCTCGTATCTTACACAAATAAAAAGTTGATTATTATTGGATATTAAGATAATGTGCACAAAATGTAAAGAAAAAAATTCGAAGAACAACATGATTTCAAGCACACCATATTTTGCCTCCATATTGCCTCAAGAAACGCTGACAATCATTCCGAGGTATGAAAGCTGTAAATAGTAAAAAAATTTGGAGATTGTCAACGTGCAATGTCCACGGCAAGTGTACGTAGAAAAGGCACACGATCTTTTGTGTGCTGGTATAAAGTCGATCGCTTAATATGCGTCATATTTCTCGACGGTTGTACGGAATAAAATCAATAAAGCTGTGAATTAATACCTGCCATCTTCCTATTCAGTCTCGAATTCTCGGCGTCAAGTTTTCATTCATCGACAGTGAAAAGTGGAGGAATTTGGCGCGCAATGCGGAAAATCACGGAGGAAAAACGGTGTTACCGTCGAAATGAGAGAGCCCGTAAGTCATCTGACACTGTTATTTGTCGAAAGTGTGTCACTGCATTTCGTGTAATTCGAGTCGAAAATGGATCCGGATGAAGCCCAGAACAGTACAGCGAAAAATGAACATGTATCAGAATGTAGTCAGTGTTATTTAAAAATAATGTTTGATAAACGTTATTGTTCTCTACTACACGTAAATAGTATAGTAAAAATACTTTGATGCAATGGCAACGTTCATTCACTGTTTCGTCGCGTTGACGTAGAAGCAAATATTTGAACAAACCCATAGCACAATACATTTTTTCATATCAAACTATTCAAGAGGTGTCCATTTTTTTCCGAGAATTCAGCGAAGATGCATTTTTAAACATTTTATCTATACAGTTTGGCAGATACATTAACACCATGCAACTTTCAACTTTTTTAAAAATATCATTTCGTTGTTCTTGAGATATTTGACGAAAAAGGAAAAATTTTTTCAAGGGCTGATTTCATAAAAACAATTCCTGACAATGACATTTCTTTTTTTAACAATAGGTACATAGGGATCCTTAAACTTTTTAAAGATTGTTTATTTCGATCTCTTGTTCAAAATGGCGCGGATTCTAATATAGAACAACCCAAACTTAGTTCGATGAAGGAGATAAGTAAATTCAAAAACTGAGGGATCGACAACCAAGAATATCTAAAGTTAGGTAGTCTAAAACTGGGGGTTCAGAAATCAGGGATTTCGAAGTCGGGAGATCCGAAATCTGGAAGAACTTGTAATCAGGGTAGTTCATAGGAAGGGTTCCAAATCGAGGGGATCTAAATTCAAGATATTTATATCAGAGGATCAGAAATCTAGAAAATCAAAAGTCGGAAGTGTACAGTAGTCATAATAGATTATTATTTTAGTCCATTCCAATTTGTAAAATAGGTGATCGTGTTTTAATGCCTGTATAATATGTGAATAGTGGTTGCTATTATGATACTTCACACGAGAGGTATAATATCAAAATAGGCTGTGTTTAGTTTAAACCATTTTGAGATAGTTAATGGATTTCATTTTCTGAATATTGAAACAAAAAATTTAAACATACTAGTAACAATATATGATACTAATTGAAGTTGTTGTAACATGACCAATAACATGACCAGGTTTATTACTAACCACCGGACATAATAATCAAGCGAGTTCTGATTATAATTACTAGCAGGGCAGCAGGAGTCAAATAAAAATTCATTTCATCCCTTAATCCATTTTTTTACGTTGGAAACGTCATAACAATATTCACAGACTTTTCCTAATCGCAGTCTAACCAAAACGCTTTAATGCAACTACAATATTCAAAATTTGATTATATTCATTTCATCTTTAGTTGTTCAGATGATGTTTCTTACAACACTTTGAAAAAGGGCACATACGTCAAAATTTCATTTAAGAAAGAATTAATATCAAAGTTTTCGTCATAGTATTATTTAGTAAAATGCAAAACGACTAAAATTCAGTTTGATCACAGTTACATGAAACTTCCTCGATACGTATTCAAAGCAGAAGTTAAAATTTGTTATTGATATATGCTTTGATTTGTAATAATCAGAAAATTGGTTCATGCCCATAGATTGGTCCTTTCCATAGATCGGGTGAAACCGACGAAACAATTTTGTGTTTATTTAAATATAAAACTGTGCACACTTTTGCCATCGATGGCCTCAATCATTTGATAAACAGAGAAAGGTTACAGTGCACCCCGCTCGTTTTATCACTCGTAACCGATCGGTAGAAAAACAAATGCATCCCTTTACAGCATTGAACAAATATTGTATTCCTGCACCGTGTTGTTTGTATGCTTTGTTTGCCTTCAGTTAAAATGAATTTTCACTGTTTGTGTTTTTCAATTACGGGGAACTACTATGTAGCACGGTGAAACAATGGATCACTGTTGCGTAGGTCGTCAATATTTATCTTTGACTGTTGACGTTTTTCTGTTTAGGTGCCCCTCCTTTAATGAGCTCGTTGCCATGTTACTCAATTTAGATGAACAAATCATGTAATCGTGTTGGCTGATTATGAATTGCCCAATTACAGTGACTCACATAATTGTTCGTACTTGTAGGCGGACAACATGTAGGCATACAATAGACTTAAGTTTTCTCTTTTTTCGGGATATTACGATCTACAAAAAAATTCTAGTCATTGAAACCTTAAAATAAATCGTAGGGCAAGGGGTTAATGCTCATCTTTTCGTAATCAATTACAAAAGTAAACAGAAAATAATTGACTACTGCCCCTCTCTGATACCTGTTGTATCATCTGCTAAAATTGTAGATGCGTCCTTCAGAAATTAAAGATGGCACACGTGTGCTATGATTGGGAGTGTACGATGGACCCGGTCCTTTCTTTTTTTATAGAAAAATGGCTAACAACAGAACGCAAAGTTACGTTTACATCGCATCTGCAGTTTACGTTCTCGGTCGCATCGCCGATAAATATTCAATGCAGGATGTCGAAGTTCGAAGCATTACGACGGCTCGTTGCGTAGATGCGCGTGATTTACTCCCGCCTCGGTGAGATTTGAATTTTACGAGTAACCCTATAACTTTTCAACGAGATGGCAATCCTGCGAATGCGTCCCCCGAGTCTCAGGTAACGCAGCCGTGAGCAACTTGCTGTGAAGCGCGTTCGGATTCCTGCGGCAACGGGGAACACTCGTTCGCAACGCGCCGTGCCGTGCCGTGCCGTGATTCTGGAAGGTGTAAAAAAATTTACAAGCTCTCTGTCCCGGCTATCACCGCTCCCCTTCTTCGTATCCTGGTTTACAAGAATGACGACGGATCAATCTTCAGTTTATCGTTGCTTGAGCCAGCCAGATATGGCGCGAAAGATATTCTTCAATATCCAATGGCAGAATATCGCGGAGAAAAACAGTTTCCACATACTTGTCCAAGCCAATGGAATATATGCTTGTCCATTTACACGAAGCTTAAACGTATCTACATTTACATGAAATATCATACATATTGCCGCCCTGTGTAATGTAAATATAAAAGAAATGTAAAAATAAAGAACATCTACGAGATAAATGCTTGCGCTGCCACCTAGCGGAGCAGCTCGGTAAACACCAATACGATGGCGGCGCCCTCATCTGACAAAAACACTTGAAATCGCTCAACTTTACACGCGTATAACTTTCGAACGATTCAGCTCCTAACATTAAAACGTGGACGTTCGGCATTTTCTCGTCAAAATTTATAGGATTGTATAAAAAAAGTGCAAAATTTTTTGCTCCAGAACGTCAAGTTTATCCGTTAATTTTTACTGCTTATTTAAATACCCTATGTCTCGCAGTTCTGTCGCGGGTTGAGCTTGGATATTCGTCCAGGGATAGCGTTAATTTCTTGCGATCACGTCTGATTTGCTTTATCTCTGCTGGGGCCGATGATCAGAAGCGTCTCTATCCCACGACGATGAGCCAATATCTTGGGCACGGTTCCATCTTGAGACGCCGCGCCGCGACGCGTACCCGTCAATTTCCATCTGTCGCTGCTGCGTCTCGATTTAAGGCTGCTCGAGTGTACCGCTGCGATAACATTATGTCGATTTCCTCGGTGTTTTCTATCGCAGCCGGCTAAAAGCGCACCCAACGGCTATATACGTATATATTTATCCGAGAATATTTGCTCGAGAAAGAACACGATTCGGCGTCGCGCGCCCATTTACACCAGCCGTCGCGTCGTAAGAGCCGCGCGGGAGGGTGGGGAGGGGGCAAGGAAAAAAGGGGACAGCGGGGAAGATACCGGTGGCGTGGGTGAGAGCCGTCGTCGTTCAGACACTCAACTCGCGTTTGCAGACGAATTCAAAAACGTGAAGAGTGAGAGGAGAAAGACTGGAGAAGAAATGGGCGGGGAGAGAGGGGGTGGAGGATGGCCGGTTTTGGAGGAGGAAAGACGAAGAGGTCTGCGAAATAGGGGGTGGAGCGCGGAGAGAAACGAAAGGAAGAACAAAAAAAGCAACGAGTGCATCTCTTTCCTCTCGACTTCCTGGGTGTACCGTGTGTATCCTCTCGAGCAGTGCCAGGGGAATTTAATTCCATTTTCAATTTACCTAAACCCCCTTACGCAAACTCGGCTCCGTCCACGAGCACCTCTGGACTCCTCCCTTCCCCTCTCCCTCAACCTTTTACTTCTTGCCGCCTCCTTTTTTCTCCTGTTTCCTCTCGAGCCGGATGGTTTCTTCGCGTTCGAGACCCGCGGGTGAAAAGGGACTTCTTCTTCTTCTTCTTCTTCGTCGTCTTCTTCGACTCGTTCCTCGAATCCTCGAAACGCCGTTCTCCGCCAGATCTCGGGATCATGGATTCGTGGACATCCAGCGACCAGCGGGCGGTTACAAGTCGGGGGTGGAAGCAGGCGAATCCGTGGTTTCGTTTTAACCCGTTCCGAACGCAAAAACGTCTTCTCTCGTCTCGGCATTCAGAGCCTCGGCAGCTTCAACTCGACGCTCTTTTTTCCGAGCCGCACCGCCGCGAAGTGTCACGCGCCAACGCTAATTAGTTCCTCCTACCCAGCTGTTCCTTCGCGTTCCCATTGCCACTCGTCGTCATTTCTCTACCGCTGCCCTCCCTTTCTTCTCGGGCTCGCCCTTCTTCTCCTCGCTCTCCAAGTTCGAGGGTCCGCGCGGCTAAAGTTCCCACCGAGTGCCATGCCGCCATCCTCCACGCCGACTTTTCCCTATCTCGACTAATCTCGCGCTGTTATCGCCTCGTTTTTTGCCGTTCCTATCCGCGTAAAGCACACTGTGTTGACGCTCGAAGGCGGATCCGGGGGCGGGACACGATGCGCCCCAAGATATTTGCGATCGCGAACGATGCTCCGCGCGAGGGAGCCAATCAGGAATTCTCTAAAGGGTGAGTCACTGAATTGTTCGTCCGAGTATAAATAAAACTGTTCAATGTTGCATAATATGCCTATAGAAAATTAATGAAACTCATTATTTTAAGTGTGACGCGCTTCATAAAAGAATCTGGAAAAAATTAAAAAATATTTTGAAACTGAAAATATATTCTTAGCTTGTCCTGTACATTTTTAAGACATTATTATTGTAACAGTAGAATACATAATAATATCAATGACTTAAAAAGTAGAGCTGAGCTTATGTAGACACAACTTGATTATATATTGTATAAAACGTCTGCATAAAATCTGGATTATTATACCCCAAAAAAAAACACCCTGTAAACAGGAGCCACGTTCCTACGGCCGTAAAAAGTTGTGAGATCGAAGAAAATACGGCCAAGTTCGTTAGCTTAGAAATACCTCTTGCAATACTGAAAAAAGTGTTTGTAAAAATTAGTTTAAAAGAGCGCTATTTCATTTTTAAAGAGTTAAATGGAGGGCTAAATTATTCAAACTTGACCGCTACCTAACACCTTTTATGACCATTCGTTTAAAAAGTAAGTAAAACTCCGTTATTTATTTTTTTAAATTGAAAGTTTCTTATTCATTTACTGCGTAAAGTTTTCGGTTACTCTGTCGCGTATAAAGACGTTTAATATAAATTCCATATGACTCCCATATCCTAATAATTTTCGTACCTTATAATGTTGTTCACGAGTGTAGCACCCTTTCGTAGCATGGTCAACATTGTTTCCCATGCTCGGGCACACTCGATGGCAACAACAAGAAAGTTAAATCATGCTAAACGAGAGATGTATCGTTTCGAACAAAGTACAGGTATCACAACAGCCCGACCGAACGTGCAGCAGTTCCGCGGGAACTTATATTTAATCACGCGATAAATTGACGCGTCGCGTTCCATCCGAAAAAAGCTCGTGTAAATTACAACTGATATTCCGAACTAAACTCGTTAAATCGCGGGTATAGTTCGCGGGAGCGCGGACCATTACTTATTGTTAGCCCGTTAGCCGAATGAATTAAACACGCTTTGTACTTCTCGGCGGCCAGTGTCTCAGAGATTTATAGGATCCTGACGGAACTCGGAGACAAACACGCAAAGCTGGCTATGGGAAGATCGTTGCAGCGAAAAATCACGTCACTGATTGACCGACAAGCTGGAGATTTACGCTGGATCGTGCCGTAGATCGTTCGTTTCGGTGAACGTTGAAGACCGGCGAAAAACAGAGGAATTTTTCGGCTTCAGGTTCTTCTTCTTGCGATTTATTAGTGCGGAACGAAGATTTGTACAAAATTAATCGCTAGGCGACTAACTTTATTGACGCACAGCACATTCCGTCGTTTAAAAATCAGTTTTGGGGCTGCTCTTTACTTTACGGGACCAAAAATGTTTGCCTTTCTCCTAGAAATTATCTATTTGGTCTTATAACTCATGAAAAAGTAAATTCAACGACGTGCCATATGTTGACCTTCACGTTAGTTTCAAAATGTATAAAAATTCGATTCGATATAACGCAAATTTAAACAATCCTGAACGCGTCTACGCTTTTAAATAATATAAATTAAAAACATTATAGTTTTATCGAAATCATCAGTTGTTCCGATAATTTTTCCATGCCGTGAATAATAATGAATGTGGAAGAATTTATACTTCAATTATCTCTGTGAGAAGATGTTAAATAGACGACATTGGAGAATAATGAATGGAACATTAATACCCTAAGATCAATTCTGAAAGTAAAAGCTATGGAAAAAGGAAACGATAATTGGAAGAAAAGTGGCAGGTTCAAAGGGAAGAGGGTTGACAAGGAGGTAGTTTAAGTATCTTCAAACGAAGGGTGGCCTAACTCGATCAAGGTTACACCTTTTAGAAGAAGAAAAGGAAATTACTTCCTTTTGTACCAAAGGGTCATTATTTCTTGTGAAATTAAGCGCCGAGAATTGCAGTAAGCAGGCCAATGTAAAAGTGGCACATTTAATAATACAAGTTACTACGAACAACATTTAAAAAATCGTGAGTTTTAGTTTCTCATTAATTAGTAAAGTAAAATCTACATTCTACATGTTCTTTAGTTACCAGAAAATGCAAATACATTGGAAACCAGCGTATTAGTATCTTTATGTATAACCTAACTATATGATATATCTATAATATAAAATTTAATCACTCTGTATAATCTAAACACTGTGATTATTATTTGATGTCGTAGTGTATTGATCAAATACTATTTATAACATTGCACTGCAGTCAAATTCGCTAATTCACATATCCTGTTCCGTACGCGTGTTAAAATTTTGAAGTTCATTAAATTTTCAAGGGAATGGTATATTTTCGGAGCAAACTATGGACGCAAACTCTGTTTTATTTATTTATACATGAACCTTTACTCATACTTTACTTCGTCCAAATACATCTGGGTCTTTCTCCATACGGTGAATATAGGTTAAAAAAGTTGTAACAAAATTGTTATTATATAAAATTTATCTAGGGTAAAGTACGAAACTTTCGTTAGACGAAACTGCAGGATACATACACATAAAACGTTATGAACTTTTTTTTTGGACTTTTCTTATGAACCTTCATTATGAACATTTCCTATGAACTTTTCTTTTGAACTTTTCTTCTGAGCTATTCTCTGAACTTTTCTTATGAACCTTTATTATGAACTCTTTTCCTATAAACTTTTTACTATGAACTTTTCTTTTGAACTTTTCCTACCTTGTACTGGACATACGCTCTAAACACTCTGTATAGTGTAAAAAGAAATCCAAGTGTTCTATCAAATTCGTCAAACGCCCTCGGCAGGAGATGTTGGGGAGTTTGCGTATACCGCAGCTTGTTTTTGAATGTAATTTCGTATTCGGACGAGCGGGGATCAAGGAGGCTTGAAGACATAACAGAGTTTCCGCGAAGATAAATCGAGAGCCTGGTGTGTAAATACATATAAACGTATTCGCGGCATAAACGTAGCATAATCTCTACGGGTGGAGATATGGCAACGGCAGAATGCTACCTGCGACACCTAATCTCCGAGCTCATACTTCCTTAATCTCTTAGGTCAGTGTCTTTTGACTGCGTAAATTCCAACTGGAATAAAACTCGGAGTCGCTGGAACTATCCTCCTTCTTTGCGATATACAGGGTGTTTCCGAAATCATGGTACAAACGATAGTGATTGTACATGCAAAAACACGTCGAAAGGAAGAAATACCATTTTTTGAAAAACACTTAGTATTATTATGGGACAGAGGGAGTATATTAAACAATTTTTTGTCGCGTTATACGGTAGTTTGCCGTACATGGGGAAGGAGTAACGTTTCCTCCTGGGTTTGGCGCGATCTTAATAAAACATTGTACAGAGTATACATACATATACCGGACGTGTCACGAAGCGGCATGATGCCCGAGAATCGCAGCCATTGTTTTTGCCCGCTCGGAAAAAGTGAAAGCGCATGCTAGAAGTTCGCTGTCGAGCAAATCTGGCGCACCGAGGACAGCAGAGAAGTCGCGCGAGAAGCAAGTTGTCGACCGGTAGTGGCTTTAGATCGGCGCGATTAATCTCGATATCTGAGGTCTCCCCTTTTTCTTCCGGTTTCTTGTTATGCTCGTCCATTAGAGGCGAACAAAAACGCGACCGAGCAAATGAAGTTCCTGGCTTTGAAGTCTCGTTAAAACGGCTCTGGCTGTGGCACGGCGCCAGGTTTATCGCTCGTGATGGATGGTTTTCATACTTCCCTTTCATAGTTTTCCTTTTTTTCATTCTCTCTTTTTTTAATAACCGTCGGTGGCCGAGCAAAAGAAAGAGAGAGAAAAAAAAGCAGAAACGCGAACAGAGAGCAGAATGCGCGCCGCTAAATTACATATATTAAAACCTTGCGCGAGTATAACTTCCCGCTCCGTTTACCCGTTCATTCTATCGCCTCCGCGCTCGCTCTTTTAACACAGAGTTATGCACCCGACGTATGGATTTTATACGTTCCCGCGATAGCTCAATTATGCGGCATTAATTTATGACGCTGACCACTTTCTGTTATCCGCTATGGTTTGCGAACCCTATTCTACCGGCGCGCTTCGCAACGCACCGCGCCGCGCCGCGTCGCGTCGCGCCGGCCCGAGAGACATTGTTTCGCAGAGATTCGAGTTGCATTGTGAAAAATCGTCGGTGACTTACGGATCAATTCGTTCGCAGTGAAATGCTCTCTGCTCTACTCTACTCTACACTCTTTTGTAGAACTCTGTGACGTGTTCTCTCGCGTCACTTTGCATTTTAATCATTTTCTGTGCTCGTTATGTTGCGGTTCCTCCAAGAGTAGGTGAACTCGAGAGCAATGTATTTTTAATGAATGATTCTACTAAAAAGTTATTGAAAATTTTATTACGAGTTTTGATAGTAATTGATTTGGTTGCAATCTCATAGAATAATCACAGAAAATATTATCTATAAAGAAAATTGGAAAATTTGGGATAATAAAAATTCAGTCGTCATAGAAATGATGGGATGTAAAAGATTCTTTTATGATTATTTTTTTAACAGAATCAAGAAAGTAATTATTTTATAAATTAATAAAAATACTGGTGGTAAACTTGTCGATGTGCTACCTCCTCTCAGATTTCAATGAGCTTTAGATATGTCGTTAAGGTTATCTTTCTGATCAGCATTTCCTTTTAAAGTTGTTGGCGATCGGCTTTAGCTTACAGATTCGCTTGTAATTAATTTGCTGCCGAATTTTTTGAATTCTTCGTTTAAAAAAAATATGATTTATTTGGACATTTTTGACATAGTACGAACATATTATAGTTTTAAATCGATATGGAGCAGTGAACTCTTTTTCGATTTTTGTCCGTGGTTCTCGACACCGTGCGGGGCGGGTGTATATTGTATATCAGTGCAGAAAATGCAAAGCAGTCTGGACGGTTCGCCCTCGAAGGGTAAATGTGAGTTTAAACAGTTATAGGAGGAGACAGTTGTAGCGTTTGCGGAGAAGGAGGAACCAACGAAACGTAAAGAAGGGGGGTGGTTGGTGTAAGATCGACAAGTGGCGGCTACGGGGGGGGGGGGCGTGGGATAAATTGAGGCGAGGGAGGAACGTCGAGGGCCGAGTACCGCTTTAACAGCTTTTAAGCTCGGCGTTAAGCCGGGATTTATTTCTGACCCTGTTTACAACGGGGAAACAATTGACCCTGCGGACGTCTTCGGGTAGACCGTACACGAGTGTCTACTACAAGCAGACCGAGAACGACCGTCTTCCCCTGGCTAACGGCTCGGGCGCAGAACGCCACTCACGAAAGAAACAGTTTATTCGCGTTAAATCGACCCCTAGGGTGTCATTTTTATCTCGCGACCCGACGTACCTCGCCAACCATTGACAAAATTATGCCCACGCGCGTCTCTGCTGACGCGACGTCGCCATCATCGTTGTCGTCGTCGTTGTGTGAATCGACGTCGAGATGGAACCGACATTAAACGATGCATAAATCTGACTCTTTGTTGCCTCTTTCAAATGGCCGCAGCTTCCTCGCATTTTTACTAATGTAAAAAGACCAGCGTCGACTTCCGGAGTTCACGGCTAACCACGCGAACTTCACTCGACTGCTTTATCATGCCCTGTCTTCACTGTCTCGTTGTCGGCGCTGGATTCCGTTAACTTTAGTGGAAAGATACGACGGAAGTTAATACGAAAACACAAACAAAGAAACAAAACGTATGATATAGTTCAGGTTGTGCACATGACATATTGTGCATATTTACTTGTAGCAGGTAAAGTAGTTGTAACAAGATCATGACGTAATGTACCCCCTTTTAAGAGTAGAACGACTTGAGATTATATGTATAGAGGGTTTTAAATGTCGATATACTCTTAAAGTGTACTATAATCCTCTGAAGGTAAACCCAAGAGACTTCTGCACAATATCGTAAAAATACTCGTGAAATTATAATGACAGATTAAATGTAGTACCAACATTATTTTATATAGTGGAAAGTAAGAAGCATGGGCCCGTATCAAGCATTTCATTAAATTACAAAGCAGTCTACTCAATTTACACTGTGAATTATAATATAAATCTACCAATAAAAGGCTACCAATTTTGTGAATTAGCTATGAAATACACTATTCTGTTTGCGTAAAATAGAGCTTTGATAATGATTGAGAACTCATGACGAAGTAATAAGAAGAATAAAATTAAAATTATCCAACGCTGCCAAATCGTCAGAAATACAGTGGCTCACGAAAGTATTCAAACGGTATTTTAATCGGAATAACTTTTTAAAAATTGGACCAAACGACTTGACCTTTTTCAGGCCATTGAAAGCATTGCTTTAATAAATGACGTGCGATAGAGATTTCGAAAATATTCCAATTGGTAGAAATTACATGAAAAATTGTAAAAGGCGCTTTTCAACACTTTTTTATTTGAACCAGTAATTAAAATTTAAAATAATCGATTGAGAAGTTATTCCGTAAGACCACTGTATGCAACCAGCACGCAATATGTTAAAAAGAAAGACCACCATTTCACTGAGGTCTTATCACGCTGTATCAGTGTTCTGGGCCGGTCCACTTTGTACGATAGCATTTCTTCTTCCGACAGAGGCAGAAGTTCGACGACCGTACTTTCCGCGGCATTAAAAGTAACAAAGATTCCCCAAACGATCACGTTCCAAGTGACCATTCCGTGTAGGGGAATTGAAAAAAGGAAATTGATTGTTTACGTGGCTGAAAGTTCTTCCGGTGGAAAAGCCAACGAGGGCGGGAATTTTGGCAAGGTAGACCGCGCCTCGGCGGGACGAACGATAAATTCCGAAAGAGCCGCAAAAGCGGTCTTCCGCGCGAGGTGCGCGCAGGAGCCGCACGCGAGGCACCGCTTTAAACGTGATTAATACTGGAGCGGGTTCGCATTCAGCCGGTACAGCACAATTATTGACAATCCTATTAATAGGCTTCCGATGGATAAAGTGTTAATTTACTTGTAAACATTACTAGACTGCAAGAAGTTTCACTTCTGTTTCGTTTATTTCGTGTACTATCATTTTGTCGAGGAGTATATATTCGCGCGCGGCCGTGCACCACTGTGATTAATCAAAAGGCCGACGACGCCGGTCATATCGACTCTTCTATTGCATTTTAATTCCCGTTAATGGCCGCGCTCGTTGACCGAAGAATCGCGTCGCGTTGCGGCTAATAAATTAGCCATGCCCGTCGTCGGAAAGTTCGACCATTTTTCTTGGACCAGGACCAACGTCCGTCCGAAACCCTTTTACTTGGTAATTATGTCGAAAAAATGTTCGACCGGCACACCGGCGGCGCTTCATGAGGAACGCGATGCGTGCTCATTATCACAGGAATTGCGACACGAATCGCGCCCCGTCTTTTTCCATCCTGCGAAGTCGGTCGTAGGGGATTGAAGTTCTGCGGGCGATATCGAGCTGCCAAGATTGTTCTACTCGTTTTGGAGAGCGTTGTGGCTTCTGGGACGGAGAAAGATGGTCACATGAGTGACGGCGGAATTAACTTTTTCATGAAAAATGGGGAGGAAGATTGCGTCCGATCGACCGGAAAACAATCTATCTGTAGTTGCGCCGGGAATTTGTTGTGATTGACGGAACCGGATTATAGACAATAATGGAGATTATATCGTAATTTAACAGCGACAGAGTGCAGTGTGTCCTGTACGCGAACAATTCAGAACCGAAAGTCACTTATATCGTGTACAGACGATCGTAGGATAGTAAAAAACATTCTTCTTTTATGAAATTTTTACCAACGTATTTGTTACATTTCTCTGCTTAATTAGGGTTAATGGATGGGTAACTAAGTTTCAGGGTTTACAAATCTTAGATTAGACTACAGAAACAGTTACTATTTTTTAAAGAAAATATTCTCAGCTGCAGTGAAGCACCTGTATATGTATGTATGCATGAAAGGAAATGATCATTAACTTTAGTGTGTAAACGACTGTACTAAAAATTACTCAAACTTTTTAATACTCGAGTAGTGCTAAGTTTGCCAATCTGGTTTCCATATCTTTTTAGTATTATCAAAATTTGCATTGTTTATTTCAGTTGACAACTTTCTTAGGCTTTGTAAAGAGTGTTATGAAAAAGTAAATAGAGAATAATTAATTGTCGAAATACTTTGCGGGGTCAAACAAATATTTAGATAACATCAAAATTTTAATTTGACGGAGTTGTGTTTAAGGGCAATTAAGGGATTACGGGCAAAACGCACAGTTTTTAAAGAGACGCATTTACATAAATCACATTGAAAAAGTGCAAAATATAAATCATTTTACATATGTCAAGGACTTCATGCCGCGCAATGCAAAAAGTTATTTACATTGAACTTTGTTTATTATGTAAAATTCAATTGTCCTGTATCACTGTGCAGTGATTAAACAGTTGAATAAATAATCCTATAAATCAATAACGATAAAGAGATTCGAGCGAATGGATGTTCAGTACCGCTTCTGATTATTTAAACGACTTTAAACGTTCAGAGAGCAGAATGCTTCAAAAATAATGCCATAAAAATTCACATAGCAAGCTTGCGCAGTACTCGAAAATTTTTTCAATTTATTATATAATAAATGAAGATTATTACGTGTACGCATATTGCTACGATTATTGCCTCAATTCCTGTTTAATGTTTAAGTTTAAAACGGTTATTTAACGTTTCTGCTGACTGATTTCACTGACTGCGCTTTTTTTATTATGAAATTTGTATGAAACCGTTATTAATGTTTCTACCGATATTTCATCGACGCAACGGTGCATTTTTTATTATCAGATTTAAATAAATGTAAAAATTCCAAGGCAAAAATATTTCATATACGATTTAAAATTACTGTAAATTGAAAAGAATGTTGATTGTTTCATTATAAATATAACTACACTGGGAACACTGTAAATGTAAGTAAATAATCGTATCTTAGGATATTAGGCTTTCTAACAATACAATTCTTCCATTCACGAATTTTCTATTCCCAAAACAAAACAAAATCGAATTTTATAAATAATTCAAAGTTAACAAATTGACTGCTACACTAATGCCTATAAAAGTTACATTAAATCGTAACGCTTATTTAATCATATTTTCTAAGAAACTTATTTAATAATATTATAGATACTATAATAGTATAATTTTCTGTACCTCGCTTGTGACTACAGTCCGCAGTATTGCAGTAGAAGTCGGACGATCTGCCGAGTCCCTCGGATCCAGTCTACATACTTGTTATACATGTTTAGAAAATATATACGTCATATACATGTTACTATAAATACAAACAGTTTATGTATGCATCTACAATGAATACATAAAGACAATATAATTTTAAAAAACGTATATGCATATATCTATGTATATATTTATTGAACCACCAATTTTTCCCGAATGTTCGACTTGTGGTTGAGTTGTGCTACTGTTTCCACCAAAATTTACGCCCGTCTAAGTTGTCATTGAGATACATTACTGATTTGGTATTGCAAAAATAGCGAAAATTCTGACTCGTCCGATTCGTCGTTGATTTGTACTACTGAATTTTCGAAAATTTTCGGTCTTCTGGCTTGACGTTTAGATGTACTGCTGGATTTTCGTGCTATCTCCTTCGATATCATATTCTCCTAATACAAAACTAAATTTTCAATGTCTCCGACAAATTTTCTTTCATCTGGATTATTATTGTGTTGTACTACTGACTCTTCGACCGTCCGGCTTGCTGTTGAATTGTATTACTGAATTTTCTGAATGTCGAAGGAGGTATTCCGAATTTAGTAGTACAACTCAACGTCAAGCCAGACGGCCGAAAATTTTCTAAAATTCAGTAGTTCAACTCAATGACAAGCCAGCCAGCCAGCCAGCCGAAAATCTCACATGCGACAATCTAATATCTACGCAAAATTACATGATATAGAAACGATCAGCAAGGATATACGCGAAGCGTTGAAAATGAAGGGTCCTCGAGGAAAGGATTTCCGGGCGGTGCACGAGAGGAGAAGTACCCGGCGCACTTGTATCTTAATTGTTCGCAGCGAGTGGTTGCTGAGCCTGACGTAAATGCCGTTCATAAACAATGCGCGCCTCGGCGCGATTTCAAACTAGTCAGGCCTGCCGTAACACGCACTGACGGACGTCTCACGGCTCGCGAATCTTCGTCGTTCTCTTTGCTGCTCGATATTTCTTCAGAAAACCACGGAGCGACCCGACGAATTACCGACGTCGCTGCAGATTACCCATTCTGTGAACTGGAAAACATGGAAAGCTGATTAGCGTCCCACTTCCACGAGTGAAATTATTCAGCCGCCGATAAAAACCGGTTTTTACGGCGTATTTTATGGAACATTCCAGCCACCCTTTCCGCATTCAACCTCTCAACAATTCTGTGTTCCATGGAATTTCCTGATTGACGTTGCAGCTGCGAAGAGCAAAACCGACAACGACCGCTCGTTAAATAACCAATGCTTCACTCCGAGGTATTGTTTCTAGGAAAACCTTTGAATTCTTATTGTATTCGGTTGGTATT
The DNA here is from genome assembly GCF_051020765.1 of Lasioglossum baleicum. Classification (NCBI taxonomy): domain Eukaryota; kingdom Metazoa; phylum Arthropoda; class Insecta; order Hymenoptera; family Halictidae; genus Lasioglossum; species Lasioglossum baleicum. The sequence continues at coordinate 20,986,201 of NC_134931.1, forward strand.
GCTGTTTTATTAGGTTGCCCCGAAAGTTCCTACGCGATGTGCACGCGCAATATTCTTGAGCACCACGAGCATATGAAAAGAATGCAATCATCATTCCATTATTTTCTAGAAATGAAAACTACAGCAATGAATCGGTATACAGGAAGCCACGAAAGTATTCGAACGCCCTTCAAAACAAAATCACTTTTTTAGAATTCTACCAAACGACCTGGTATTTTATAACCAATTAGAAGCATTGGTTTACGAGACGATATGCGGAAAAGATTTTCCAAAAATTATAATTTACAAGGTTACATGCAAAGATAAAAAGGCATTCTTTAAAACTTTTTTATTTGGGCTCTTAATGAAAATTTAATATAAAAAGAAATGATTAGTTTTTTTTGTTTACTGAATGTCTAGTTTTCATTTACTGATACGAAACTTGGTAAAAATATGTCAAGATAGGAGATGATATGTTTAGAAAATTTCACTGTGCAAGATTTTTGATAATGAAAATGTTGTAAAATTAGAGACGTTAAAACTACAAAACAGGTCAGATGCACTTTTCCAAACAAATAGTATTTTTTTTTACTTGCATAATACATTGCCACTGTCACTGTTTATTTTTTTCTTGTCACGAATATGACATACATTTTTATGTTTGTATTCGAACACCGAGCATCGTTATCAATCATCATTTGAACGGACAAGTTGTCAAAATCGAATCTGTTACATCACCAGATGTATCACTGCAACGCGGTATTCTTCTTTTAAGCGTGAAGATACGACAGCAACGAATATCCGATGAAAACAGAAACGCAACAGTTGCGTTAGCTGCGTCAGTGAAATAACTGACAGAATTCGATATATACGTCAGTTGTATCGAAAACGATAATCCTTTGTTATCAAAAATGACTGCAGTCATCCACCACTATTTAACAACTCTGATTCAGCTCACTTTCAATATTTAACTATATTCCGATACGCAGTTCTTTTCAATTTTATCACTCGACTGCGGATTTTATGAATTTGTAACAAGAACGAATTGATAAAACAGGAAACTGTTCGGTGCTTCTTTTTTTACTTTTATTTGTTAATTGTAAAATATAATGCCTCCTCCATACGACATTTTATCAATTATTATCAATGGCTGAACCACCGGACGTGACACTATACACATGCTTCAGAATTAACATGAATGAAGAGCGGGAAGGCGTCGCACTATGGGCCAAACCGACGAAATCTGTGTCAAAATCAAAGAACTTTCGATAGAAATGAGATAGAGCGATGAAATTTTTTTTAAATGAAAGCTGAAACTTTGCAGAATACGGGATAATTACGGAGATTGTGGTACGAATGTTTTTTAACCTTGAAAGAATTCGTTAAACTTGCACAATTTCAAGAAAATTGTGGTTTTTCCAATACCACGCGCGGAAAAAAATTTTTGTTAACATGCGACACATCATTTCCCGTAGATTTTGACACAGATTTCGTCGGTTTGGCCCATAGTGCGTCGCACCTGAAATTCGCTACTCCTACTGTGCGTTAGACTCTTGCGGCGCCAAATTCGCATGACCGCATCGGTGGAACTAATCACACTAATACCTAATTCTATCCGAAACGTGCAATTACAATTCCAGATAAATTCCTCGCATTTATCTGGTATTTACGTCGGCCTGACCGACGTTTAATTGCAATATCCTTTAACCCTCGTGCTGGCACTGCTTCGGTGCACCATATATCGTGTATCGAGTTCTCGCTGACCTTTTAGAGTACGTTCTACCTTCCAGAATACAGGGTGGAGCAATAAATTAGACCTACCCATTTTTATCATGAATGCATAAAATCTGCACTCTAGTGATAAGTGATCGAAATTAATTTCTCTCAATGATAACATTTACCAACAAGAGAAATAATTTTCGGTTACTTCTAAACCTTAATTTGTAACCAATATGGTTTCAGTCAATGAAATACTTGTTATTCTATGACTTTTCTCTTTTCGGTTATAACAGTTATGGTCCCTGCTGTCACCACATTTTTCGTATCGTACAAAATAGGCGAGATATTTAAGATGAACAAGTCAGACGAAATACCCTTTATATATATCCGAGGAAAATATCGTGCAGAATATTCTTCCGACGTGCTAATTCGAGAAGAACGCGTTTCTCGATTTTTACCATAAAACACAGAGAGAGAGAGAGAGAGAGAGAGAGAGAGAGACGGCTATGGAAATGGTTGACTTGACCTACTTCTCACTCGGTGGAAACAGGTAATTACCAAACCACCGATGCGTTTCTAAAATATTCAAAGCCCTTTTGGTGTACGTTATTCCCTCCACAATGCGTTGATCCGCCTTTCCGCCGAAACGAATAGCCACGAACCACCCTCGATCTCGGTGCATTGAAAACGCGACAACGTGGACGAATTTTACATGGAACTGGAACGGATTACGGGTCGTCGATTGCTTCAGCGTGGCTCGTTCCGTTGGAAAATATACGATTCCGTGGCCACAACCCTTTTCGCCGGGCTGTCCTCGAATAATTCACGACCAGCAAAGGCGAACAATTACCGCGCGCATGCAACGGGACTAAGAGCTTTGATAAATTCGCGGATTTCCTTGGCGAATCCGCAAAAATTTTCGTCCGAGCTACGAAACAGTGATACACACCTCCCCGGCTCTCCTGGCAGCGTTGAAATAAAGGAGAGATTTCCGGTCGGCTCCTGCCTCTTAAAGAATACCACCGCGAAAACTTTAAATTATGGCCCATAAAAAGTTTTCAAGCCCGCACGATTAAGTCGTGGATAATATAGTGGTCGAGGACGGTGCGATGGGGCTGCTCGCCCGTATACGTGTATGTAGCACACACCTGCTTCAATGCACCTAACGAGACCTGTATAGGATGGGCCACCGGTCTGCAAAGTGCCCCACTACGTTCAGCCCAGCTAGCTCACCTAAATTTCAAGCCAAAGGTCTCTCAGGGCTGCCTCCTGTTAGACGGAGACCTGGATCAAAAGAATTCCGAAACAGTTCAACTTCGAGATCTTCATTTATGCATTGGCTGTGCTGCTTGCTGCACGAGTTTTGCGCCGGCGATTTTGGCGCACAACGAATCTTCCAACTTTTCAGAAACGTCCGGAAAGTACCTTTTAAGAGGCGCGAAAACGAGTTCCCCGCGTTCCCTACATCCCATCATTCCGGCGATGATACTCAAGTGTGATTACTACACCCCGCGACGAATTATAGGATGTACAGGGTGTCCCATGTTTATTAGCTTGGGGTGGATTAGGCATCCTAATTAATTTCTTATTGTCAGAGTTGGGCAAAATGTAATCTCAATGCCAAAGTTCTTTTGTAAAAATAGAAATAATAAGTTTAACCGATTTTTCGGAAATACTGGAATGTGGAAACTGATTTTTCCAAGAGTCGATTTTTCTCTAAACAAATGGCATCTCTAAACTAATATGCAATCACATCCGTATGACGTAGTAAGAAGTTGTTAATTTAAATATATAACTCGAATGTAATTCAAATGATGGTACATGGCACATATAATAACTTTAGAAAGGTCCTGGAAATTGTTACTGTAATTTTTCATGAACATCTGCTAATATCCCATTTCTTTTTACCAATCCGAATGCAAAAGCCAGTCTTTTATACACGCATTCGCATCTGTGTTTCCTGAAGCGGTAAATGCAATTCGGTCTTCAATTGCTTCGCAGAAATGAAGGTTTCTTCTTATTTCCTTCGTACCAATCGATCTTGTCGAGCTGTAGTTTTACGCGATTTTCTTGATTGCAGAAATGATGGACAGACCCGCACCTGTTTTCACGCATTCATCAATTCTAAGTTTGAAGCTCTCTTGCAGCAGATGATTCTCATACTTTGGTCCATACAGGGTGATTCACAAATAGATCGCTACGATTGGACAGCGAATTGAAAAGATCAAATGAGGAAAATCCAGTAGGTTTTATAAGATTTAGAAAATTGTACCGCAATTATAAGTTTAAACAAAATGAAACACACATATACCCGAAGAGTTCTCTGCCTTATAATACTATCACCGACGAAATACTATCTCGTCTCTTTACCTAAATAGAATCAGACGATATATGACATTGTTCATGCCCGCGGTGAACCAACTTGAATAATACATATATTTTGTTCTGAAGGAAGGTAAAATTACAAAATGTTGTGAAAGACAATAGGTATAGGAATAGAATTTATTGAAAAATCAACATATTTATTAAATGTGCAGCTATTAGCTCGATATTATCCTTTATTCATAAGACACTAAAAGTTCTTACAAATAGAGGATAATACCGATTGCCCAGGTCTCACCACGAGGAGGTTGCTGCACAAGAGACCCGAAAGGGAGTCAGAACGAATGCAATATTCCTTCTGTGGCACCCTTTCTTACAACGACAGACTTAATACTACATTACGCAAGTATGTCGAGTAATTATCGAGGAGCAAAAGGTGTGAATCTGAGAAGAAGTCTCCGATCCACGGGGGATCAAAGGTGAATCAGGCAGAAGGCTCTGATTCTTTCAAAGAGAAAAACTAAAGCGAACCAGAGCAGAAGGCTCAGTCCAGGCTGGAGTTCTCACTCCAGTCAGAATATATCTTAGAGGGCCTAAGAGAACACTGAAATATTCGGGTGACACGATCTCCCATAAGGCTGGCAGTCTTTAATAGTACCTCGTCGGTGATACAGCTTCGTATAAAATTCGATTATTCCAAAGAGCTGAATTAATTTTTGCACGTGACATTATCCCTGTATGCCCCGATTATCAGACACCAAAAATTCATCAATTTTCAGTGGATTAAACATTTAGCTGAATATTCGTAATATGTGAAAAATGATTAATCCTTTTCAATCTGGAAAATCTTTTACAGGTTGCAAGCATTATGCAGCACAGTTTACCGACTGAAATCATAAATGTTTTATATAAACCATTGAAATCGCTTTAATTTTTAATAAAAATGTTTCATTTTAAATTATTTTCGACTAGAGAGCTCCGCCCCCTGCTCGCTTCGCTCTCTCTCTTTCCCGCTTTCTCACTGAAAAATACACACTGTCACGGCGCTGAATTTTCAGTTCCCCTTCGGAAGGCAACCCGCTTCTCAATTTTCGGTTCCCCTTCAGAAGGCAACCCCCGCTCGGCGTTTTAGGGCCTCGCAAACCACAGAACTATTTTTTATACATATAATAATAATGACCCTGTATAACAACTCACACACACACACATTTTGATTTTACAATATTAAAATATTACAAAATTAATGTAACGTCTTTATACTTTCCATAAAATCCAGAATCTGTTGAGTAACATAAAATTTGTAATTTTTCAAAATAATCTACAAGTTCATTTCAAGATCAGTTTTTATCAGAAGTGAAACGCGTTAGAAGACATGCACGATTGGATGCAGTTTTATTATATGCATACGTTAAATTTCTTTCTCGCGTTTCACGCCCAGCCAGGAGCACTCAATTTAGGTCACTTCTTCCATTAATCTTTCTGTGATTTCTATGCTTATTTTAAGTAAGCAATAAATCACACAGGTAACAGGGGTTCTTACCGATAAATGCTCCTACTAGAGAAGCAATAGCCACGAAATGCCGAGAAATGTGGAATTTGAAGATGGCGAATTCCGTGAGCTCTGCAATGAATCCGTAACAAATTGATTCAAACTACCCTACGTTCTCATATAAAATTGCTTCGATAATGGTCCAATTCGATATTTTCCAAAATATATATTACTAAATCGGGTTACAAAGAACAACAATGTTAACTTTTATGGTCTAGTTTAAAAAAAAAAAAACTACAATGAAACGTAGATCTAGTGTTTCAATCGTCATCTCCATTTCTAAACACATAACGCACTTAAAAAATATTACAAACACCATTACACCATTTCTTCTCTTCCTCTTTTTCGAATCACAATAGATTTCGAAGAAATCGCTGGTTAATAATGACCTGTATAACTGGTATGAGTTCACGGAAAATATTTTAAAAATTTTCGTTACAGGCCCGAATAAAAAAGTCGTAAACCGCAAGTTTATCTTTTCTTTCGTAATTTCGACAAAATGTTTCAAAAGTTTTCATTACACATCGTCTGATAAGCTGATACTGGCTCGGCAGAAAAAAAAAACTGGAGCGATTGGACCCATTAATAAAACAGTTATCCCGATTTAAAGCGAGTACGATGAATTATTAAAGTTCGTTGGACACCGTGACAAGAAAAAGGTAGAACCAAAAATCGAGAATCGCGATGTCGCTTCATTGTTTTCTGGTAATTATGCGAAACGACACTTGCACGAAACAAAGTTGTGGAATGAAATGATATTATCGCGTTCCTGTTTTCTATTTCGCGAAACAACGTTCGCGTTTCTTATTGTTTCCGAACCGGTGTGGCGGGGCGCGGCGCGGCGCGGCGGCAGAGCTGCGCGATCGTAGCAAAAGTTCAACGAGCGCCAGAATCAGAGAAATTTCAGAGCCAACGGCTTGTAACATTCTGTTTTCATTATACGGCCAAACGAGCTTTACTTTCCTTTTTCGTTATTCGAAAACCGATCGTAACGAATACACCGGCGCGGCGCGGCGCCGCCGTGCCTTCCCGCAGCGAAGCGAGTAACGAAGGAGAACAGGAATTATCTTTCAGCGGACGATTCGCTTTAAATCCATTCCATAAATCGGATTAACGGGCGCGGCCGTAGAAAACGCGGCTTTGCAAAACGGCAAATCGAATAAATTTGCAACCTGACGCGGAAAGTAAGCAACGGAGCAACCAAACACTTTCGGTGCATTAACGCTGGGTCCCGATAAATTTATGGAGAAATTACACACGCTCATGAACCAATTTTCTCGCGTTCGGCGTCGGCTAACTCGGAGGATGGTTGCTGGTATGTATCTACGTGCGGTATCTCAACTCTGTTGGGATTTGCGTCCGCCACGTGCAAACTTATCCGGAACGCACCATCGCGCATCGGTTACGATCGCGGATAAGCAAACTGATGAATATTGTCTACTAGATGTTTACTATTTCCAACTGGAATTTCTGCTCAAACTGTGCTCTAATGATTCCGATTCACCGAATACCGAAGTCAGCTGAAACTGGCAAATTTTATTCCAAATTTTCGACAATTCCAGTCTTTTAAACATGTTTGCATAATCCGGCAAGTCTGAGAACAGTACACGTTAGTAATCACGATCAGGCACAACTAACATAACAGCATAACCGTGGTCGACTGAAAACTTCGATATGAAATCGAATTTGCAACCAAAAATTCTGAAAAAAATCACAGTCGTGTGTGCTATCACGTTGAATTTTTATGAATTTTTTCATAATTTTCTGTTGAACGGAACAGAAGAAATAGAGCATAACTTAGTGAATGAGTCTGATCCATCACGCTCCGAGGTGAAACGCTGTTCGGGTAAACCCGCGGGAGCCGAGTTCAGCCGAGCAAGCGAGAAACAGGCAGGTGTGCGCAATCGCCATGGAAGTTTTCACTTCGATCGTGCGGTCTTATGCGCACAGTCTTTGTGTGTTCTTTTCGAACAGTTTATCTACAGACTCTGCGTACCAATCCGCAGGAGAAAAGAAACACCCTGTATTGTCGCTTTGTGTCGGTATCAAGAGTGTTTGTCATTGCCCGCTTTCTTGCTATAACAGATGACTCGTCTGTTTACGTTAAAAACTGTTATGCCTTGGAATGGTACAGCATCGTGGCGCCGCGGGTCTCATATCGTTGCGCTATAAACATGCTGCTTGCCTCCATAAAACTCGAACTCGCTCGGATAACTGCTCCAGAGACGAATCAGTTTATTCGATGAACGGGATAGACTCTATTATACTGACCTCGGAGGACGATGCCGGATTCGGGATCCCCTTAATCCTTCGCTGTGTTATGTCGGGGCTCATTTAACGCGTTACATACCGCCGCGCCGTTTGCATCTCCGCCGATGCGCCGACCGCATCGATTTTATGCAGAGATAAGAATAAAGTCACCGGAATGATCGATGCACACACGAATTTGTCTACATGGTATTATACGTTCGCAGGATCGGTTGCGTTCACTGTATTTTTGATTTACGGTTATGGTACGCTCGTCATCATTTTATATCAGCCTTCCAAAATCAATCCGGCGAATACTACAGTATCATATCGATAAAAGTTCCCATTACGGGCCTGCCTAGAGATAATTATCCTGCAGGGATAATATTCTTTGATTTTTGCCGAACGTAGAAAAGAACAGCGGAGCTCGAGAGGACTCGGTCGCCGAGAAGTGTCAGTTGATTGTAGTGTATTAAACTTAAAACTAATTACAGTTACATTTTGGTTATTTGTGTATGAGATGCACATAGTTTTACGAACTATTCAAAATTATTTTAAACAAACACGTTTAACTACCACTTTTACTCAAATCACCTATGTTTTTATTGCGTAAAGATAATGTAAGTAACATAACACAATTTCTTCAGAGTATCGAGGAATTTTAAGAAAGTTGAAGTGCTACAAGAAAGAAGCATTTTTCTTCATGGTTCCAACCTGTGCACTGCAAAGTTAAGAAAGGTGCTCGCGTAGAATCCTCCCAAGTCTTTAAAAAGTTCCAATTTCCCAAAGAGTTTCACATTTGCAAAAATAAAATAGAGCGCTGGGAAGCTCTTGCATCATCGACTGCAAAAAAGGGAAGTTTCAGTGGTCTTTTATACTTGGCTTGCACAGAAGAAGTTAACTTTGAGAAATATGCTAATTGGTTCATTCATACGCTTGCGGGAGGGATTGGAAGGCATGGTGTGAATTTATACAAAAAAAATTAGACTATATGATTGTACCCTTCGTACCGGACAATTTTTGTAAACAAATTTTTTTCCTAACTTCAGTGCGTCACAAGATATTTCCGTTATCAGATAAACGAAACACCCTGTATGATCGATATCTTCCATTTCGTGTCAGCATCCACATTGTATATAATTAATGTAGTTTCTCCTAGCAAGTGAGCTGCTAATTGTAAGTTATAATGATTAGCTCTCCGATCCTACTCAACACGTTTATGGTTCGTCTTCCTATATTTTTTATGCATTCTTGGAAATATGTATAGTGTTCAAGTACTTTTAGGGTCCACCGTAAACCTTTACAATAATAATAATCAAATAAATTCAAACGAAAAATTCGCTATTGCAATGTCAACTATCTTGTGAATGGTACATAACATTATTTCGCCGACAGTGAAATCCTGCAGTTTCCCGTTAAAGAGTTTAAACAGATTTAAAACTTCCCCTGCAATCCAGTACATTCAATGGCCACTTGTAAAGTTTGTTCGTTACATGCACAGTGCATAGTAGAGTAGCGTTAGCCCGTCGAGTGACGCTAAATCTTAGCCAGCGATTCAGTGCCATTTTTCCGGCACAGTGGCGTTCAGATTACTCGTGCAACAAGGTGTTGTCTTTTCGTCTTTTTGCCGAGTTCTAATAGGATGGAATTTGATACCAAAGGACTCTGACTCTGGGAATTTGATACAGACGATACGTAAGATTTAACAGAGAAGCCCTTAGAGCGCTGCCTAACCTAATTATCGGATGTAGTATCCGATACTGTACTCAAGGAACTTGATATCAGTCATCTTAGACTGTTGAGATAGAATTATCGTGGGGCGAACAAGTTCTTAAAGAATCGTTTAAAAATTTGATTTGTCTCGGGAACAATATATCGTGTTATTTACCTGTCTCAATATGTTAGGCGCAGAAATTAATTCGTGGCCTTTACAAAGGCAGGGTAAATTCCAAATTTAATTTAATCTCACGCCTTTTATCCACCATATTGAATATTGGCGATGTTAATGTCACGCAAGCTCCATTGCCTCAGCTCATCGGACGCGACCGCAGAGATTAAGTGCGAGAGTGAGCGAGAGGGAGAGGGAGTGAGGACAGTAAGATGCGAAAACCGCGAGAATTGGTGTGTACGCGAGAGTGTGTGTTAGCACGTTAGCACGTTAGCGGCCCTGTATAAAAGGTATCGCTAATAGTTTCTGGAACAGTATTGATCGTCGCAGACAAGCGGCGGGCAATCATTTCGAGCATTTAACGTAAAAACTAAGAAAACAGGAGCCAAATAGAAATTTCTTTCTGCTTTTAATCGTCTCTTATTAAGCTGAAATTAATACACAGATGTCCTTAAATCTTGTTAATTCGTTCACCGCTTAAAATTGTACGTGCCCATTTTTTGTCATAAATGCATAAAATCCGCAGTCCAGTAATAACACATTAATAAACGCGTTAGATTTTCCTTAAGCATGGTAGTTGAAGTTTTTGGTACGTGTAACCTATGTCTTCGTACATGTATCCATGTTGGAGGAAAATCAATCGGTTACTTTTCGAATATGATTAAAATCGGTGAGTCCGCGCCGCGCCGGTTCTAAATAATTACCCAATGCGAGGACATATCAAAGTAAACCGTGCGGCGAAGGTACAGGGTGGACCAATCGCGAGATCGTTCGGCGTGAAATTTAAAATCCGACCGCGCGGCACACGTAGAGAATATACTTGGTATATTTTCTGTATATCTTAGCCAGGGTCCCGAGGGCGTGTCGGTTTCGCCTTTACGCGAGGGTGAGCCCGGTGTCCAGAATGGTCGCGCAACAAAGCCGCACTCCTCGACTCTTTTCATGCAGCTTTAATGAGGTGATACCGGTTTCCATCGCGGTGGCTGGGATCCCGGGGGCACCGGATTTTCACTCGGCGGGCCCCAAGTGTTTCCTTCGCTTTCAGTGGCCGGTAACAAAGCACCCTTTTCTCTATACGTCACAGCCCCGCTATCCCGGCCGCGTCTGCGGCTTTCGGCTGTGTGTCCCGAATCAATCGAAGAACCATCCCGATACGAGGACTACGCGAATGCAGGATCAAAGGACAGGAAACGACGGACCGAGCAGTTTACTGCTTTGACACAGAAGTTCCTTTGTATTCCTGCTTCTTCTTGGGTTTCTTTCTCGCAAACTGCTTTCCGAGAGTCGAAAGGCCAATGAAGGATTAGTAGAATGGGGGAGAAACGTTACCGTTCACTGGTTGCAATTCGGCTTCCCGTTCCTTTTGCGACTTACAGCGTTCCTCCAGCTGGCAACGTCTTCCGTGTTTTGATACGAAATTCGCCCGAAGGCGGCAGAACGACTTTAACCGTGCTGTCGGAAGTTCAACCGAAACGAAAATCCAACGTTTAGTCACTTTTCCGCCAGTGCGCGCGGATCTTGATGCAGAATAAAAATTCTCCGCCCAAATTGCTGGGAGCAAAACGAAATTTTTCCCCTTGCTTCATTTCGTTCCTTAAATATTTGGAAATTCCTTTAATCTGTCATTTTTCTTTGTATTTCGCCAATTCAAATTTTTCACCTACTCAGTTTTCTTTATTATGTTATATGTTTTTCAGCATCTTCCTTTAATTGTTAGTTGTTGACTAAAATTGAACTGACACTGAAAACATACAAAAATGTCCATTAGAATAGTCGAATTAAAAATTGCCTACCTTAATTTCAACAAACTGAAAATATAAAAGTTTAATTTTAAATTGTTCCAATGATTTTACTGTTGTGTGTTTCGCTTATTCACTTTTGTCACATGTGCGTGAAATCCGCTGTCTAGTGATAATACAAACAAATCCCATCGTCAGCAGAAGGAAAGAATAATTCAGTTAATAAAAGATAAACCAATAGTGTTGTATTAACTGTTTCCACGAGAAAATGCAATGAATTACATACAATTAACATTAGCAAGATAGGCAATACTGAATAGGCGATTAAAAGGGTTAAGCCATTCGAATGTCCCGAGTACAAAGCATACCTAATTGCTAATTGCTTTTAGCTAGATAGATGTGAACGCTAGCCATCGGTTGTTACCCGTGTGGAATGTCTTTCGTTATAAATCACTTAAATGTACATTGATTTGTAATTTAACAGACATTTGTCCATATAAAATTATATTCTTACTCTGATCTTTATCGAATTAGTGCAATGTTATTTTGTGCTAACTTTGGTTGTAGTCTGAACACTTTAGATGCAAGATTAGATAACAATTTTTTGTCTGGAGACTTTACATGTAAGTAGAGAAGTATATTTAATAGTACATTATAATACGATATCACTTATTCACTTAATCAGAAGTGAATGCAGCTTTAGAAAAGAAGGAAAAAGGCCATAATGGCACAGGACGTAGCCAAGTACCCTTTCTGCATTATAACGCAAGACCACGTGCAGCTGCTATAACGAAACATATGATAATGGAGCTCGGGTGGAAAGTACTCCAATACTCGTTATACTTCCATGACGTGACACCCTCCGATTTTTACTTATTTAGATCAATTTGGTATGGAATACGCCATCAAAACGTCGAATACACTATTCGATTCTTATTTATTAGATTGACTTCCATCCCTCTGTGGACAATTCAAGTAATTACTATATTTAAATATTGTGGCACGGACTGCGAATTTCATGCATCTACGACAGAAACGGTAAAACCAAATGCAATACAGTAGAAACATTGATAACTAGACAGCGGATTCTATGCATTTATGACAAAAAAGAATAGGTGCAATTTAAGACAGTCAAAATATTAGAGGAATTTAAAAATACTATTATATTAGGGTAAACCTTACTTTACCGGACTCAAAATTAGTACCTTTCTCCTACGATCCAAGTTTCGATCCTGTAAGATCAATGGTTCAGGAGTTATGCTTGCTTAAAGTTGAGCATTTTTCAGTGTTTTTAATAGGTAAAGCCGCCGCGCCGCCGGCCTAATCACCAAACAACTTATTAATTATTCTGCTCGGTAAGCCGCGCGCGACCGTCACTACAAACCAATATTGGCGGCGCCCTCATCTGTCAAAAACACTGCAGATTGCTGAACTTTAAGCAAGTATAACTCCTGAAACATTGATCCTACAGGAACGAAACTTCGATCTGCAGCCGCCCCGGATACAAATATACTGGATTACATACCAAATACATCATAATTCGTAGGCGAAAGGCACAAATTTTGAGTCCGGTAAAGTAAAGAGCAGCCCATTATCGCAAAGGAAAAAGTCACTAAAAAACGACGCCAGGAATCACGTCTTTGAAGTTTGAAGTACAACATTTTCAGGACACCGTGTCACGTATCCAGGCTATGAGAGGACAAGACTCGAATGAATATGGCAGTACGTCGGTCCTTATGAACAGACGTAACAACGATTGATTGCTGAAAGTTTGCTTGGCAAACATCCGGACGATTAATGCCGAATTTCCAGGCACTAAAGGAAATTAGCGGATGATTCTGGCAACTGGGCGCGACGCGAATTGCAGCAGCTACATAAATAACCGGGGTAACAGAAAAAAAGCCGCGGCCATTCGGAACGATCGTTGAATGCCGCGGGCGATAATTAACCCAAAATTTCGCGGCGCAATATAAAACTTCCGTGACAACGGGTTTGTAATGTCCGTCGTATAATGTTCTGGCAGCGGCGCACTGGCGCGACTAAAGAGACCAAAGCTGACTTTTATGGAACGAAAGTGGAGGAAAAAAGGGCTGTCGATGTAAAGCACAAAAGTTTCCGGGGCTCTCGTTGCATTTTTCACGCGCTCAGAAGCCGGAAATGTGAGCCGGAAACGCGTTCGATTCGGTGTCGCTTGTCAATTAACACGTTCACTGCCCATCCAACAGCTACAGAAATACTACTGAATCGAAAAACAATTTGTTTAATGCAACAGATACTTCCTGGATCACTTTGGTACTAATATAATATGACTTATAAAGCGTGTCCTTACATTGTGTTGGAGTTTTTCATTTGTTGCTTGCTTCTTCACTTCATCTTCATCTCACAAAATATTAAAAACTACTGACATTTACATGTATTATTTAGTCCTCTCAAAGCATGTAATTGTCGCCAAACTTGGCTTATTTTTAATGAAACAGCGGAGGCGATCGAGGAATTTCATTTCCGGATTTGTATCGAATGCTGAGAGCTCTGTAAAGATTACCCAATGTAGGGCAATCTGTCCACGGAATGAATACTTACAGCGCACATCTGCCAAGTATAGCAATCACAAATTAATCCTTTGAACGCTACCACTAAAAGCAATCTGTCGCATTGCTAAGGTCATTCATCCCGGAATACAGTTCTAAACGCGTCCCATAATTACAGCCTTCGTGAAAAGTTTAGCATAGGATTAAGTGGAATGCGGGTTGAAAGGCCAATCAATGAACATAAACTGCAGGCGAATGAACGGAGGTACGGTGAATGAGTAGAAATAATGTTGGCTTAAGGGAGGTACAATTCTTACATTTTTATGGTCCCGATAATTGTTTGTAGTCTCAGAGTTGGGCAAAATGTAATTTCAATTACAATTACAATTACACTTACTTACCAATTACTGTAATTTGAAATTGCAGAAGATTTATCGATATTTCTTTTAATTCTTTTGTGACTTATTCAAGTGTACCATTTATATCTAGAACCTTTGAACTTTTCGGCCATCAAAGGGAAATCTCCTAACGGGTCAGAGAAGGATATAATTTTAATTTTAGTGTGTGTTTCAGCGTGTACGTTTCAAATCTGAAAAATTGCGGATATTACGCGAAACATAAATTTCGGAAGAACCCATTCCGCCAGTGATTTTTACGAATTTTATATCGGCGGGCTTTCTTTTACGATAGAATTATTCTCACACGGTACGAGCTAGACCCGTCGGTCTCTAATTATTATTCCCACTCGTCGACGCTCCGGTTCGGAATATTCTAATTTCTCTGGTCGGCCAAGCTGACGTTATTCCCTTCCATCTGAACGACATGGGTGCCAGTGACTGCGAAACGGAAAAGACAGAAATAATTCGTCACAGATGTCATCAGAAAAATTTCAGCATCAGGTGCACCTCTTTTTTTTCTCTCTCTCCGAAATGGCTTTTAATACGGGGGACTTATTAGCAACGTTAATATTCTGCACATTTCATGGAATCCGCTTTAATTTAATACGAGGTAGAGGATACCTCCATCCTGAATTATGAAATAAACTTTTTTTTAAGCAATAAAACATTGGAATTGTTAAACCATTCCATAAGTTAACTATGATTCTTTTAGGTCAGTGTCATTCTCGTATTTTATTGAAATTATTCACAATTATTCTTTTGTTCTCACGTTTAATAAATATCACGATTAATAAATATATTAGATAGTTTATTCTTTCTTTAATTCTTCCAGTGATTCAGTTTCACTGAAAGGAGAAAGGCACAAATTTTGAGCCCGGTATAGTAAACAGCAGCCATTCAAATATTTAGAATTTTGCCAAACTGATTTGTCCTATCGAAAACCGGTCCCTTTTCTACACTTCTCCCCTATTGTGCCAATAATTTCCCCCGGCATTCGATATCCACGTTATTGAAGGGCTCCCATGTAACGACCTAAGATTTCAGATTCTCCCAATATTATTTATTCCGAAGGAAAATCTTGAAAAGGAGTGTAAAGTTCACGGAATCATACGAGCCGAGCATAAGAATGGTCGAGGAGCGACATAACGTGTGGAAGAAAGTGGGTCCAGGGGATAATAAGAAGCAAACGGGGGCTACGGTGTATCCAGTCCGTTTTACCATAAATGAATAGGAAACAGAAGTAATCCGTACGTATGCGGCGATTTAAAGTCCTGGTTGTTGGTCAGCGGCAGCTAAAGCGTCGAAGAAAAGTCAAATATGGCGCCGGTTGCTCCGTAGTATATGGTACACCGTAGACCGTGCACCGAAACGCGTTGGGGTGCATACAAAAGGCCCCCATAACGTAATCTTTGGCCGTTGCGGCGTCCCTCCGGTGTACACGTGTACGTATTCAACCGCGAAACTTTTTGGGATTCGATTTGCGAAGCGGCCATTTGCTCCGCACTCGCACCACCACCGATTCCAGACACGTCACCTTTGGATACGCGGGATACAAATTTCTGAAAATAGGGCAGAAATCTAAAATCTACAGTGGCGGTCATACGTACTTACGTACAAGCACTATTTTAATTTGTTAAACAATCTGTACCATTTAAATTATGCCATAAATATTTTTTTTGTGCCATTAAAAGTAAAGGAGATATTTAGGTGGCCTCCTTCAGCTGAGACACTCTGTATAATAATTATTCAAAATATTGTGAAAATCTCTTCTATGCATTTCCATGCTCTTCTCATGCACAAACATTTCAAAAAATGGCTCAACATTCGAATGTGAAATACTAAAGGTGAAATTAAATTTTAGAGGGGTTTAATTGTGAATTCAAATAATTTCATAGAAAAAAATTTTAATATCACAAATAAAATAAAAGTTTTATTTAGGTTTCTATATTATTAGTGAATTTTAATAAAATATGGTTAATTCGTACGATGATTAATATTTAGCGAGGAATATTTTACTGCTCTTGAATGTGATTGTCAGGAAGGGTAATATCAAATTGATATTTGAATTAAATGGATTAGAGAATGTTTTAATGAAATATGAATTAAAGTAATTGCATAGAGAATAAAAAAGTTGTGCAGCTGGATTTCTCAGTTAAAGAAACACAATTTTGCTGATTGAATCACCTCATCTCTAGCTCCAACTAACAATAAGAGATAATCGATCGAAGGCTGTTCCCACCCCTTGAATACGAACGATGGCCGCTAAAGGAATGACGTGTCGAGCATTTTTGCAAGCGCTACATCCCCGAAAAGTATCATTAAGATCTGGCGATGTTACTTATTGCGGTCGTCTCATGTTTGACGATTTTATCAGGTTGAAAACTGGCCACGAAACTTTTTAGGATTCGATGCGAGGCGACCATTTGCCCCGCGCTCTCGCCAGCCGATTCCAGACACGTCACCTTGGGATCCACGGGATACAAATTTGTAAAAGTAGGGCAAAAATCCAGAATATATCGGGCCACGTCGAACTTTGAATTATCTACGTAGTTTCGGGATACGGGCGCGTTCGCTGTTTCGCCGAACGTGCCTCCCTTTAGCCGAACGTGTTATGAAAGTGCTCGTACGTTCGCAGCTGCTCTTGATAAATAAATTTTTGAGGGGAGATAGGTCGGTGTCGACAATCAAAGTTCTGCTACTATACAGGGGCTGAGGCACCTGAATCACTCGGTTGTTCTTGGTGATAGAAAAAAAATGTGTCGGAGGAAATTTACCGTGGTTTCGAGGGTGGCATAATTCCAAGTAAATAGTTTTATTTAGGTCTACTCGTCTACACACGTGTTCATCCTAATGGTCGTTTGGTTTTTAGGCATTTAGACCAATCTGACAAAAAAATGTTTGGAATAAAAGTTAGTCAGTGCCTTAGTGGCAATAACAAGAATATTCCGAAAAAATGTTTATTCAATAGAAAACTGAGGTGACCTCATTACAATCGGAGAGGAGGTAGCACATCGCCAAGTTCACCCTTTAACTACAGAGTCAACACCAACAATAGCGAATACATACTTCCTGCAATGATATTGTAACGAGCTTTTCACCCACGAATCGTAAGGAATTTCTATAGCTAATGGGAAAAGTGTTGACAAGTTTTGCGAACTCCTAGAAACTCGACTAATGTTGAAAGGTGTCGCAAGGCACGCTGAACCACGCGCAAGGGATGTTGAACCGCATGCCGCGCGCGTAACAACACTCCGCGAAAATCAGGAATGTTTCGGATATCGGTATGTATTAGTGAAATTAGTATCGGAGGTGTATCGAGTTGAAAGAGAACGGCCGGCCGGCCGGCAGTTTGTTGCGTGTTCAGAATGCTTTATGCAAATAGTTCGACAGGCGATCATCCATTAAATGCCATTTTCACCCTATCTCGAGTCACAAAGGCGGACATATTTCGCTGGTTCCCTTGTGTTTCTCGCGCACGTCCGGTCGAACGCGTTGCGAAAATTCTGATATGATCGTAATCCGCGCCGAGCGTGAATCTATTTCACGGTTGTAATAACGTTTGTTCGGGCCGCTTGCACAAACACAAGAGCGAGACGCGAATAGGCAGCCGCGACCTGTCCATTCGCGCACGCCGGGTTCTCGACACGTAGTTAACACTGAATCAATCGACGGCTGATAATAACGACAGCTAAATGGCGCGTTCCTGATCGATATACCGAAACATTTTTGCATGGTCGATTTCGTCAGTAACCAACACTATGTAGATCCGACCCGGCAATTGAATTTCGGTTTTCACGCTCGCGGTTATGGAAGATGTAAACATTCTTTTCCAGTTGTTTATTCAGACTTTGATTCACGTAATCGTACGTCATGGTTGGGCACATGTCATTTGAAATAAGGTAAATAATCATTTGTAATAATTCGTTCTTTTATAAACTTTGCTATTTGTATTTTAAAAATGAAAGATTTATTTTTATGACGTTCAGATCATATGAATTATTTACAAATAATTCTAATTGCAATTACATTGTTCAAATAATATTTTATTTGAATATAATTGTGTATATTTCAATCATATTATACAAATAATAGTTCATTTGAGTATTTTCCAACGTCAATTACATTAATTTCAACATTCAACATTAATTTCAATTACTATATGTTCAAATATAATAATAAATAGTTTCACCTCAAGAAGAAGTTGTCGGAGTAACTAAATTAATTTTTAGATATGTTTAGAATTGTTTTCTTAGTACACGAGGTAACTAGAATTTTGGAGAGTACGAATTATCTGATCAAATGAAAAATTATTCGAATTTCATTTGGATTTAAAACAATGAAATGATTTTTAAAAAATTATTTGACTTTTATTTCGAAAGATTATAAAACTGTCGAAATTCGAGAGAAAATCACGTCATTTATATTTTGCATAATACTTATTGCACGCTTCTTTAAACCGTGTGAGGAATTGTATTGCATGTTTTATATGTATACATTTATAACACGTAGTTTGTAAAATTCACAATTAATTACTAAACTTCCGGACAAAACATGTGAGAACAATAGAAATTCAAGAACTGCAATGGGGAACGTCGGAGGTATAATTATGCTGAAATGGAATGCAGTTTTGAAGAGAACCCGCAAATTGAAAACCATATTACAGATGGTTGAAATTGCAGGAAATACACTAGTTGAGAAATCAATAGAATTAATCATGCTGCTGAAGCAAATCTACATATGTAAATACCTGTGTTCTGTGTACCCATATGTAAGTGTCCATTCTCTGCATGCAAATTAATTTTAATGAGTAGACGTTTTACGTACCTACTAATATTTTACAAACTGATAATTATTTATACAAACTGAATAGAAACTGCAATAAAAAAGTTTTAAAAAATGCCTTCTTTATTTTTGCATGTAACCTTCTAAATTATAATTTTTTAAAAATCTTTCTTGCATATAATTTCATAAACCAATGCTTCTGATTGATTATAAAAAATCAGGTCGTTTGGTACAATTATAAAAAGCTTATTGTATTTTAAAGGGCGTACGAATACGTATTACACCCACTGTAATTGTGCTGAAAAGTGGATTCGTCCAGCTTTCTTTTACCAGCGTTTACAATTACATGTATAATAGTAGCAAGAGAAATTACGGAAATAGAAAAGTGAATGAAACATGAGTGTCAAAGAGCAAGACAAAAGATGAGGGTACGACTGGAAAGGACTGTATTCTGAAATAATGGAGGAGATGAGGAGCATAGATTATGTATTTCATTAGGTCGGGCCTGTGAGATCAGAGAATTGTGTAATTCACGGTGCAATTGAGTGCCAGCTTGCAGAAAAATGGGGATGAAATGAACAGCTAGAGGGTTGGGCTGTGTTTGAAGAAGTTCCGACCGTGGACAGAAAGGTTTGTTTAAGCAAGTGGAAGGTTAAATGGAAAAGGACAAAAAGATTCGCTAGGCAGACAGGAGATAAAAGAGAATGGGTCTATCAAACGGTATCATTGTTCCGGGCAGATTACTTCCTACGATTATGCGCTGTACATAAATTTCTTGGGAGTTCGTTATCCTTTGGAGCAGCGGGTTAAAGAACCTCGAGGTCTTTAATAAGTTTTAGAATTTCTTAAAAATAAAAATAGAAGTTGAAAAAATTGATGCGAACTGTGCTGTACAAATAGTTATACAGGTTAGTTTCACTCGGATCGATGAAGTGTTTGATGAAAGATGATGACTACACATACAACGTGGACGTAGAAAGAAACGCTGTAAAAATGTTGCTTGCATTTGTTTGTCGTAGATTCAAGCGTGTTTTCAGGATAAGCATGGGCTGAGCATTTGCCGTTGTAGGTTGCCGGAGTCGGCTGCTGAGTGCTCGCGCGTACATTTACATTGTAGCGCGGCCGAGACGTTAGATCGGCCGCAAGAGTCGGGATCGCGGATCGGTTACTCTTACGCGCGGCCGAAACGTTTGAGCGGCTGCGACAAACAAAATCGGCTCCCTTTTAGAATGCGTGCACGTGGACGGAGTGACTCTGCGGAGTGGGGAAAATGCGAGGCAAGGCTGGGCAAGGCCCTCGATGGCCCGACACCGGCCGGCAGATTTTCTTTAGCGTTCGAACGATCGAGAGCGTCTCCGCAGAGTCAAACGGTCAGAACACTCGACAGCCGACACGCGACGATGAAATGTATTAACGCCGGGGCGCACGGGTCGCGCTAAAATGTTAGTGCCACGACATGTTTATCAAATTTACTGAAGCTACATATGTATATGTAGTTTCTTACAGAAACTGTGTGTGTGTGTGTGTGTGTGGCACGCGAGAAACAATTTATAGTAACTAAAATCGTCCAGTATTGTCGCAATAAAAACTGGTGCATCTATCCCGAAATTACCCTTAGATTGATACAGTCTGCAACGGAAGGCTGTGACACGCGACGCGCGAGCCTGAGCCGGAACGGTGTGGGAGAGTGTTACTCAAGATATTCCGTTACAATGTCTCGGCATTAGGTATTCGCGCGGATTGTTCTCGCTAATAATGCAAAGAACGGCGGACGTACGTGTCGGTCTAATGGCCTGTCGGGGCTACAACCTGGACGATGAATCTTTCGGGAGCGATTCGCAGGGAAAGTCTCGCAGCTCGCCGAGCGCGACGGAGATATCTATAACGTGTAACAAAGATCCGCACTCGAGACCATTAAGGCTCGTTTGCCATTCCCTTACTTCACGGTATTTATCTTGCGATCCTCGGGAAAGACGGAATACGTAGTTCCTTATCGGATACGTGTACAAAGCGTTCCCAGGGCGCGGCGTATAATTTTGTTGGACCTCCGCGGCGATTCATTCCGCCGACTACAAACATTGTTGCAACGGCGAATGCTCGCCCTCCCTGCGCACGCCCCTCCCCGTCGCCGAACATCAACCACCCACAACCCCTTCTGTGAATTACGGAGTAGCACGATATTCTTTTGAACTCTCGCAGATGAAATCGCTGCATCCGACGCCCGGCCTCGGGCTCCTTGGCCTCCGAGCCTCGGAATAATTCGTTTTATCGCGCAGCTTCGTTGCTTCAGCGCTTTAGCCCGTTGTTATGCATCTCCCCCGGAACCCTCGTATTTTCAGTAGTTACGGCAAATTTATTCGCCGGATGCTGTACCCTCCCGATGCCTGATACGTCTGTCAAATTGATATACACCGACTCCCATTGATATTCGGAGATTTTTCAAAACACGTCTCTAATATTGAACCATACGATCTGAATTTCTTTTTCGATGGCTTGTCGACGAACCAAGGGTAACGCGAAAAACGAGTCTATCCCCTCAACGCACTGTTCATAAACAAACTTTTCAGGATCATTAGAAACAGCAACATATAACGGTTACGGTACAGAATACGTTCCACGTGGAATTAAAATTTAAGCTATACATATTACATACAATAATAATAGGTAACAACAGAACGAATATTTTTGTTCCAAATATACTTATTACATTACAGTAATATTCACATTTCCCTGCATTTGTTCTTCTCTCGAATATCATAACTGACGTCGTGATTTTTATTTTCCTAAAAACAACCAAATATTTCGACGAAAATGTAATTCAAGAGAGAATCTCCATTAAGTTTAATAAATCCTCTGTTAGAATTCTTGTTTCATTTAATATTTTAATCTAGATTATCCGTGGCGGCGTAATTATTTTTACCATTAACATCAAAATTGAAACGAAGATCGGATTTCCGTTGCGCTGACAGGTACACACGTAGTTAAAATAAATTAGAATCATTTTGAAGGTGTAATAGCAGTAAAAATAAAAGTAATCTCTACGATAAATATAAATTATAAATTACTTCAAAAAGTGTAGAAGAAATATTAATTAATAATAGAATACATCGGTACAAGCACCAGCTCCAGGTATTTGGTAAGTATGCATTAAAAATTATTTCGATAATATCTCGTTAATTATTAGGTTTCGGACATAAAAAGGGAAATACATTTTTCCGCAGAATTTAATACTCTGTCGATTCACGATACAGGTCATTCCATTAAAAGAAATCAAGGCGATCTTGATAAACGATTTTTCCTTCCCATCGAAATAAATTTCTTTTATCGATAACTGTTATGAACGATCGAAATATAATTTTTGTTAATAAACAACGAGCAACGGCTAAAACCTTCTGAAGGTGACTTAGAAGCAGACTCAAGTCACTCAAGTTTTGTAGATATAGGTATATAATTTTTTCATATTGTTACGAATGACGGAAATATTCGAGGTGGGAAAATTGATTGTTCGAGTTTGTACGTTGCACTTTCTCTAATGAAATTAACAGTCTTGCGAACACATGCTGTTCCCCGTGGTCACGTGTATTAACAAGATTGTGCGTTGCAATAAGCGGTAATAGCCAGCGGCAAGTGGAAAGAGTTATTGTCAAAGGGGAGGAAAGTCGGGCCATTATTCGTTTATCCTGTAATCTTCTTCGAAACGCGAGCGCGGGGACGTTCGCAGAGGAAGAAACGGTTCTGCAACATCCGTCAACCTGTCGGCGCGCATTGTCGTGACACACAGAGCGACTCGTTCGTTTGCCACTTTATTAAGAGCACCTATGTCTTCGCGATCTAGCACTTTATGAAATTTGAGCGCGTCCCTCTCGATCATAGTCGTCAAGCTTCCAGAGATTCTGTTCTTACTTTTACCCGAGTATTTTCTTATACAGGGTGATTCAACTAAGAGGGACATCCGGTGATCGATTCTACACCAATTTTCGTTCAATGAACATTCAACGATTCATGAAATTTCTTCTGCCATTTCTTATTCACATTTGTTTAATTATGTTTAATACAAAGATATACATATAGCTAGAATAGTTTTAATTTCATAGGCTTGTTTTTTTTTTGTTTTCTTTTCTTGGCATAGTTTTGTTTATTTCGTGCAACTACTGGTTTCCACGGCTTGTTCTCATGATGTAAATTTGTTTTAACAGCACGCATATATATATATATATCATCATGAAAGTTAAACCCAATTTATTTCGAAAACGAAGTTGCTTACAAAGTAACAAAATTCGAAATATTCGATTTATTTTTTCCATAAAATCACTGCCCTCCGGCCCGTATTACTCTGCGACGGTTCATGGGGTATCGTGCTGTATAAAAATTTCAAATACGGTACAGCAAATATGCGAAATTCAATATCAGTCACTGTCGACCGTCAGCGGGTGGTGCACGTGGTAAATTCTAGCAATTTTTAAAAGTTACACGGATCAAAATCATATATCTTGATAAATTAAATATTTTGTATACCTCTGCGCAGCGCCGTTGGGAAAAATTTGGCAAAATACCGCTTGCTCCATCACATTTGTTCCTTTTTCATTTGTTTACTTTATGACAGAAACTACATTAAGAAATAAATCTGACTCAGAATAGATTTAATTGAGAAGTAAGGTTTATTAAGAACATATATATTTTGTTAAGAGATAGAGAATGTGATTTTTCTTATTTCATTACATATTTAATCAAATATTGCGAAAATATCGAATTTATTTTTCTGCTAAATTACTGTCGAGAATTTGTAAAAAGTATTTAAACATTTTTTTCAAAATTTTTATTTATTGCATATATTATATGTATAGTTTTCACGAAGGAAGATATTCAAACAAAACTCCTCTCAAGCCTTGGATATTTCTATCCAAATACCTTATTTTCAAGTATTTAGCAACAAGTATTTCTATCGATAACTGTTATGAGCGATCAAAATGAATTTATCTTGTCGAATAACTGTTATAACTTATAAGTGATCGAAATGAATTTCTCTCAACGATAACATTTACCAAGAAGAGAAAAAATTTTCGGTTACTTATAATCCTTATCTGACAATGAAACTTACTGAAACCAATACGATTTTAGTCGATGAAATACTTGTTATTCCGTGACTTTTTTCCTTTTGGGTTATAACAGTTACAGTCTCTGCATTTAAATATAAAAGGTTGCGTTATTGCATTGGTTGGACAATACAGTTTACCCCCCTTTAGCCTTCGACACCGTAGGACAGGACAAGGATCGACCATGGCTGGAAGAGAAACGCTCCACTTAGCCTTGTTATTAATAGCTTTAATACCTGTGCCATTAGACCGGTACGGTGGGAAGCTGCACACCTGTGTTACTTCACATGCCGCGGAAGCTGCACGGACAGGAAGTCACGATGCCCGTTAGATTTCTTGGAATTGTGCTCGGTTCCTGTTCCAAAGAATAATGTGTTTTACCGATTTTATGTCCCTTTGCGTTAACAACGAGAGCACGCGACGTTCTATGTTCCAGCTATAGTCTGTTGCCACTAAAGATTTTTCTACCGTTTACTGTTTACCTGTTACATTAGAGTGAACGAACCTATTACTGCGGGTGTACGGTTTACTGTGGTATTTTTCCTCATGACATTAAAATACGTAGAGATAAATATTTTGCCCTGAATAAATGGCTAAACTTCCGAAGAAGTCCATGCTCCGAATTGAATACAATTTTTAGAATAGGTTCCCTTTTGACTAAAATGATGATTGAATTTGTACAACTCAATGAGAATACATATATTCTCGTTTGCGAGGCAAACGAAATCGTCAATCATTCTCTCATGCTTTTGTAATCTCAGAATTTGAAAAGACATTCTTTGTAAAAGGTAAAAATACGACCATTTTTTTTCTAACGTCACAGGACTGTTGTTTCCATGATTGTACAAAGGCCGAGAGCGGTCTTGTTAATGTAGGAAAAATCGTTCAACTTCACACACACATAACTTTTGAACTGAAGCGAATTCCTACCACTGAAATTTGGATTTTTGGCATTTTCTCGTCAAAATCTACGGGATCGTATAAAAAACAATCGAAAATTGTTGGTCCCGTTGGGTAAAATTGAACCTTTACGAATACTATGCACGCGAATTTCACCGACGACATTCGAAATCAATTTTCTCGACAACGAAGCCACGTATCAAAAAATGTTATCCCACATTGTCGATGTATTTTTCTATGTATCAGGTCATTAAGTATGAAACTTGACAGATAAAACACGTTTGTATAATAATCCCGCTTTTCAGCTATACCACCAGTTACCGATCACCCTGTACATTTGTCGTATTGTGTCTCTAATCATTAGATCAGCCGCCGTACCAAAACCACCATGTTCGTGGGTGGAATACGGTCGAGGGTCTCGAACAAAAGAAATTTTTATGAGTTTTCGTCGGAACATTCTTTACACTCTATCTTCGATCATTCTTTCTCGAATCTTTGATCTCCCGTCCGCAACGCTGCTGGCTTCGATACGTTGTGTCCTTTATCGCGATAGTCGTTTCTCTTTCGAGAGCGACCTCAGTCTCCGCTTCTCGATAATTCTTATCTACGTTAACGGTAACGACAAGCGTCGTTACACGGATGCGCTCATAAGGGTCGGGGGGGGGGGGGCTAGAATGAGCCCGTACTGACAATTCGCTTTTCGAGGGACACGAAAGAATATATATGTATGCTGTATGTAATCTCCGGCGAAGAAGATCGACTTTGTTAAGAGGTTCTCACTGTGTAAGGAAGATAAGGAGCTCTCGGTTTTCACGATCCAGGCACGGCCAATTTATTAGACGCCGCTCTCGATCCTCGAATCGGAATGTCCTTAATGATCAAAGCTTCCCGGAATCAGTGGTAAATCGATTAAACGGTTCATGCATGCCGAGCAGAATTCGCATTAAACGAATTGCTACGGAGTGATCTCGTTTATTTCCAATTAGCCGCGCTGTTTGGATTCACCCTCCATTACAAGTTACAATTCATTTCTGCGGGCCGAGATGAACAATTTATTAGAACGTTCGATGATACGGTCCAACTGAAAACGATTATCTTCGAGAACCGGCTCGAGAACATTATTTTCTGACATCAGCTACCAGTTCTTGTACTTTTTGCAACAACCGATTTATGCAAGACCACTCACTCGAACATCTCTGACATTATCAATCACATCGAAAAATGTTTCAAATGAAAGTTATATGGTTCTGAAAGGGACATGATTCTAAGGTAACGATTCTTCTGTAGATGAACAAGTAGAGAGAATATGAAGGTCATCTCCGATTTTTTCAATGGAATCATGTATTTTTTAATACACCAATCGATGTAATTCATTAATCCCCATAACAAATTATTAACCTTCTTATATTAACAAATTATTAGCCTTCTTTATATGGAAAAATTGTTAACCATCACAGGTCAGTGTTGGACAATAAATAAAAATTTAAAACTTGCCCAACACTGGTTTAGGTGATATTTCAATTCTAATACTACGAAATAGTGCTGTGGTTTCCCCGATCTCTAAATGATGCAAAACAATGAACACATTTAAAGAATTTTGAAACACTATTCTATTATATTTTCAATTTAAGAAAATATAAATAGCTTCTGCACCTTGCAAACAAAATACAGCATTGATCTTTTTACATTTCTTTAGAAATGAAAATTCGCAAGTTTATAATTTATCAACCGTTGACTGCCATGGTATCCATATATGTATTAGGGGTGCCATTATACTTGTCCAGATTTCAAAATTAATTGGTATAGTAATGTACCGAGTATAGCAATGATTTAGCTCTGCGAAACGGAAAATAGGTGGAAGAGTAATTATATTAATAGTAATAAATATTAATCTTCCAGTCTGTGTTCCATTAAATAAATTACTCCGACTTTGTAACATTTTTAGTGTTGCTGCGCTTCGACAGTGAACTTTATACACATTTCGTTGAAGGACTTTTTAATAAAATCCTTATGTAAACGTAAGCAAACGTTTGTGCGCATGATAATTTTTATAAATTTCAATCAATAACTTGAAGAAACAAATATCGAGGTGAATCAAAGAAGAAATATAACGAAATATATGAGAAAGCGCACGCACACAAAGTACAGCCGCCGCTGGAAATTGAACTTTATGTCCATTACCATAGCGTTGAACGATTTAACTTCCTGTAACAGTGTGAAAGCCACACAATTTACCCGGTTTAATATGGCGCGTTGCAGGTTTCGGATGCGAGATTTTGACCCAGTCCTCATCGAGTATTAACTTCTTAATTACATGATAATCGAAATTGTCTCAGTTTAATTGCAATTAAAGCGTGGCTCTATTCTCCGTCACAAATTCTATAGTTTACGCAAAATTGCTTACACGTCGGACCGATCTAATTCCAACTTTCATCCGGAACACGCTGAAGCCACATTTAAATTAATCCGGGGAATCAAATCAGTCAAATTTCAAACGGGTAGCTGCACAGTGCACAGGGTCTCTCACCTATTCGAACTCCCGCGGCAAGTGTCTCGATATGAAAAACTGTTTTAGATGGAAATTATATTTATTCGGCCCTTTTAGTGCCGAATCACGATATCACGATGTACATACAATAAACAGTTTTTCATATCATTCATATTTCTCGAGACATCTGCCATGGGAGTGTAAAACGGGACACGCTGTATAATTTCGCGGTTGTTCGCGCGATCGTTCAATGGCAAAGTTTAAATAACGCTAACCGTATTGATATATCCCAGCGATTATACGACAATTAAACTGTTGGCGCCGGGACGAATTCTAATTACTTATAAATATGAAACAGACGCGTCTTTTCAGCGGAAAGTTTTCGCCGCTCCTCCACGCGTTGGAATATCCCGTCGTGACGACAAACTCGGCGAAAAACGGGATTTTCGAGAGCTCGGGATATATGTACATAGCTTGCGAAAAAAGAGATTCCGCTCACGAGAAGTGAGACGCGAAGTTCTAACGAATGCAGAAGACCAAACATAATTACTTTCTTGTGTGCTGATACGCGGACGGGCTGGCCAGCATGGCCGGACACAGCATACGAACACGGCCGGATGCTGAGGAGTTCTTCCGTTAATCAACGTCTCAAAGTTTCGTACCTTTCAAATTTCACACAGAGGAGTATGTATTACATACTTTCTTATTGACACGGAGCCGTGAATCGCGAGACTCTGCCAAATATCAGGGATTATCACAGCATGTCCCAGTTCCTTCTTTCTGCTTAACTAGAAGCGAGCGAGCCCAGCGACTTCTTCAGGTAGAGGTGCTTAGGAGATCTGAAGATCAACAATAAAAAGAAAAGGATGCACAATATAAATTCACTGTGAATGCTTACTGCTTACGCAACGAGCTGTGCTGCCGGAGTCAATTTTGACCGGGAACATCCAAATTGCCATTTAAGTACTCAATTTGTGGCCATTACACTAACTGAATAGTTGTTTCATCGAGTAATCAAAAGTAAATTTTTAAAATTAAAAATTGTTAATTAGAGCTGTGAACGTTCCTAAGCATTACCAGCTATAAAAATCGTCCGCTGTTCGAGGGTTAATGAAATCACTCAAAGAGTTGTTTGTGCAACCCCCACTTTTAAAAACTTAATAATTTGCTCACAATTGTGAAAAAAATATATGAAATGTAGGAGGTAAGTTCCAGTATTGTCGCTCTTTTTTCATCTTAATATCTCAATTAATTGTATGTTAAATATCGTAAAAAATTATTATCGGCGAAAAAGCTCGAACGTGGTTGTGCTTATTTTGTCTCTAGAGGGACGGAGAGTTATCACAAAATGTGACTTCTCTTTGTGAAATCGAACCAATATCTGTCGCTAATCGGACTAGGAATATGTAATCGAAGTTACGGGAGCGGCATGGTAGCTCCTGTGCAGGAAGATCAAACAGATCTTCGTCTAGGTGGTAAATCAAAGCATTAGAAAGCGGCACAGATTGATGTCGCAGTACTCCGGACAGTACACTGCGTTCTGTTTTAGGGTTTCGTAGCAATATATTGCCTGAAACTACATTGGCATGGCACGCCTATTGCGGAATTCAATTTACACATCCGTAAAATACAGATTTAGCGCGCTGAGTTTAACGCGTGCAGTCCTGTGTGAAAAATTCTTTTACATGGCCCTGACCATAGTATTTCACAGCCTACCCACATGTGTTCCAAACTATATCATTTCAATTAAGGTGGAGTGGGGTAAGTGAGCCCTAATTTTTGCAAAGTTGGACTTTAAACTGACATATTTTCAGTCTTAAGCGAGGAAAAAAACCTTTATTCTTGGGCAACATCTATGTCGAATAGTTCATACTAACTTATACTACATTAATAAATAACACAAGCTAGAGAAAAAGTTTCTCGTTTCCTATATTATAATAAAAATAATTTAATATTACCTGAGATGAGATACAAATATTTTTTTGCCGTTATTAGCGACAAACAGGGCTGACATAAACCAACTTTCAGTCTTTCATTTCCCAGAGGCAAAATTTTTTCACCTGTGACGACATCGTACTATTATATTAAGTCGTCCGGAAAGTTCGTGCCGTTTCATACTCTGCGACTCTATTATACTTTTTCATAAGAACTGAGATCTCGTTTGACTTTGCGAGCAATCAGTCTTCCAGAAGCGTACCACGTGCGTTCTCCATATTAGTCAAATCCGGTTTTTTAATCTTCTGTGGAAGAAACAAGCAGGTAAAATCTACCACAGGAGCGAGATTAAAAGGAAATAAGAGTAACAATGCATTATTTTTAACTTATGAAAATTATTAAAGAAATATCTCTCTCTCTCTCTCTCTCTCTCTCTCTGTTTACGAGAGTAAACACACGCACCACAGTTTTAAATGGCAGTGCAGAGGTAGCACTTCGACAAGTTTACCAAACTTTCTTTTTCAAAACGAAAGATACATAGTGTTGTGTTTACTTGGAACCTTGTGAAATAGGATTTGCGACAAAAATAACGTGTAACAAACGGAGCTGCCTCTATTTCAAAAATAACATTAAAATAATCGTAGAGTGTGATTGCGTTGAACCGGCAGTAACGATCCGAATCTAAGCTGTTGAAACAATCCACTCTGCGTGAGCGTATATTTCTAAAAAAATTAAGTCTCCAGAGCGTGATTCACAGTGGCACTGTGGCCGCACGTTTGGCGCGTTCGTCCTCATTCCGAAGTTTTGCACAACGAATCACGTTGCCGTGTTGAAAGTTCGGTCGCCACTCGGTAATGGAAGCCGACGCATAATTCCTGCAATGTTTCACGCGATGCAGCCGCCTGCACGCGCTCGTTGACGTTCCTTGTCCGAGCGGTATCCCACTTTAATCTGCTTCAGCCGCAGCGCACTCGCGAACACTATTTTTTCTGTTAGCGACTCCTCCGGTTTTGTCCCATCGCGACGATTTTTCCCCATTACCACAGCTTTTTTTCTCTCTCCGTTCAAACTAACGACGCGCAATCAATTTTCGCGGCTGCGTCTGCTTTTCTGGACGATTACGCGATTTGTTTATCACTTCGTTTGCAGCGTTAGCAGCTTTTAGATGAGCTGCTTTGTATGAGTAGTACATCTGTTTATGCAAAGCAGGGACCGTAAGTGTTCTAAACGAAAAAAAAAGAAAGTCATAGAATAACAAGTACGATGATGCTTCCATGTTATGCGGTGTGTCCGTCGCTCTGTGCCATTCATATATCCTTATCGTCTCAATGACTGTACTTTCTCCTCAATAAGTGAGGTAAAGGACTAAGGAATTCATTTCTTCTCAACCTTGAACTTTTCCAACCATGTTCATAATATTGTTAACTCCGCCTCGAGAACGCTCGGGTTTATACTACGGCTTTTCTACTGATTTTCACTCAATACATACAATTAAATTGCTATATGTATATTACCCTCGTCCGTTCCCAGTTGGAATTTGCTTCAGTTATATGGTCTCCGAATAGCTTAAATTACGAAATCATGCTAGAGAGAGTAAAGCATAAATTTCTTAGGTTTTGTTCTTATAAGATTAATAATCCTATGTCAATCTTCGATCACACGATTACTCCACAATATTAAACATAGTCAACCTGGAAACATTGTCTGCTCGCAGAAGCAGAGTTTTATTTTTAATTTAATTAATAACCATATAGATTGTCCCTCTCTCCTTATGCAAATTAATTTTTACGTACCTGAACGTGCTTTGAGATCTCGAGCAGGTTTTCGAACCCTTAAAGCCAGATCTACCTATGGATTAATTAATCCAATAAATCGCATTATTCCAGACTCTAGCGCTCTGTATAATTGTACTTAAAAATATTACGTGGTGTAGTCAGACGGGGTGTAACAAATTAGTTTCTTCAAAAACTTACTATCCAGTTTTTGCGACGATCTGATGGTACAGTACGTTGAAGTCAATGTTTATTGAAGCTTCTATCCATGAGAAAGTTTCGAAAGAATGTGTTATTTTTTAAACTGGAGAGGATACCAACAGACTGCGTCCACTGAAACTTTGCGAAAGTTTAAACGAGAAGGACTAATAGTCAAGTTTCTAGGATATTGGCCCAACTCGTCTTATATTAGTTCATGATGTTAAGTGAAAAAGTATAGCGAGAAGGTGTAACGTAATGTAATCGATACGTTCTAAAGAACATGATGTAAACGAAATATTTCGAGAATCATTTTAAAAATCTACCCACTAAAATACTAATAATGGCAATCTTTGATCATCTTTTATCGTGATACGAAAAAAATGAAAGCGGAAAAGTTATACTGTTTTCTGTAAGCAATGTAATTTTGTAATTCCTAACTAATTCCGTAATTTTCTCATCTACATTATTCTTTTAAAAATGAAGGCGATCTTCAATTGTTTGAATTGTCACTTTCATTTTAAGAAAAATTATGCAGTTAAAAAAAATACAGACACCATGAAATTGCTTGCAAAAAACAGTAGAACTTTTTCAAGTCGTTTACATTTCTAAATCGTAAACGAATCGTAATTACAATTTCTATTTTTGTCCGAAAATCATTTGCAGCTTATGCAGTATATTTTTCCACTCTTATTAGAATAAAGAAAATATTCTTCATTTTCTGAACGACGAAGATACCAACAGAAAAGATTCGCCCATAAAAATCAAAGTTTACACGCAATTTCATCGATCAAAAATACTTCCCACGACATATTGTTCTAGCCTTGCAACACGTTCCTTTCTTTTTCGAACGTGATACTTCAAGGGAAACAATTTTTTCGAAGAGCACCGAACCACAAAAAGTGAATGTTGTTTCGCGCCGCTGAAAAAGAAGCAGGATGACCCGGCAAAAAACGAGAAAGAGTTTGGCCGCTGCATTCTCCCGTTGTCGTAGTAGGATGCACCATAAGCGCGTTATGTAGCCATGGCTGCACGGAGGGAAAGGTAGAATAGATAGCTGCAGGAAGGTTGTAAGAAATGAAGGAAGGAAGGCTACGCTCAGCCCAGGACGACACTTGCAGCCTGCAACTTTTCCCATCAGCGTACAGCAAGCTCCAACCTTGTTATGCGAAGCTTGAAGCATGTAACGCCAGATGCCGCATATTGGCTTGCACCTGACCCACACCATTCAAAGCTGAAGTTCTTTTCCCGATTCAAGCCCTGCTCCTGTAGCCCGCTGCACCTCTTGTCCTAAACTACTCATTGCACTCCTCACGAAGAAATTCGGCTATAATCCTATCAACATTGGCAACGGTTTCGTGCTATTAACTATTAACCCCTTGCAGTCTAACGCGGTTTCGGCTCTTTCTCCAGCAGCTTTCGTTTAAATTACTTCATGCAATTCCATTTCGCCGCTTTATTATTAAGTTGTTGCATATGAAATGTCCGATTTTAGAATGCAATTATTTCTTTTTAAACGCGACGCATCGTATTACATTCTGTTTTCCTCAAGAAAAGTTAGTTAATATATATATCCCTGATCGTTTTACAATTTTCGATTTAAATCGCCCATGAGATATATAATAAATAATCGTAGCGACATGAGAACAGCAACCCACTGTTCTGTTGCCATTAGCACAGTCACATGTATATCGTTTAATTGCGGTATAACCAATCGAATGTGGTACATATTCAATGTAGCATTGATAACATTTGCGATTGTTATCAACCCGACCTGACCCGACCCAAATCCAACATTTCGGTTTCACTCGCACACCCCTGTGGTAATTACTTTTCTTCAGCTTTAACACTGAACCTACCGAGCCTTAAAAGTAACTGGTACACGTTCCCTTATATAAATGACAAGATTGATTTCATTTAGACTTTGTACGGCTCCGATTGTAATACGCGCTCTACTAGAGCTATCTATGTATACACTCATTTCTTATGAAATAACTTTTATTATTTCAATAATTGTGAAATAAAAAATATCTGGAAACGGTGATTTTGACCGGTGATGGTAGGTTT
The DNA here is from genome assembly GCF_051020765.1 of Lasioglossum baleicum. Lineage (NCBI taxonomy): Eukaryota > Metazoa > Arthropoda > Insecta > Hymenoptera > Halictidae > Lasioglossum > Lasioglossum baleicum. Next base: position 21,019,805 of record NC_134931.1, read on the forward strand.
AGTGTTAAACCTCGCGGCAACATAGATTGACACATACACATTTCGGTCTTAACAGAGCACTTGTGTTTTTTATTTTCACCAGTCGGAAAACAAGAAAATCGCTCGATAAATCAGACTCGTAATTCTGTTCCTTGGGAGTGAGTAAGGGGAACGTAAACCTCTTACAAGTATATGAGACTTTCCCTCTTCCGAGGTCCCAGCAGAGAGACTGCTACAGCGTTTAATATGTTACATAATACTGTGAAAAACGGAAAAGCTACTCTCATCCGGCTTAACAATGTTCTCAAAGCATTCCTTTCGTTTACTTCGTAGCGTGTAAAAAATAGTTAATTATTAGAAGTAATGATTTAATTCTCTTATATCGGGTGTCTCGTTTAGATCGATCCGAAACTGTTGATTACACGAAAAAATTACTAAACCAGCTTCTATAAGAGAAAAAATCGTTAAGCTTCAAACTATTTGCACAAATATTTCAAAGAAATAACGTATTCCGTATATCAATCTAAGATAAAACCAATAGTTGACCAATTAAGAACAATTTTCTCCGCGTTTCTGCCTCAACTGCCATAATTAAACCGCGGATTTTGTGCATCTATAACAACAATGGCTAGGTGAAAAAACGAAATAGTCAAAATATCAGACTATTCTAAAAATACGATTGCGTTATTTTCATGAAAACCAGCTGTAGTAAAGAGGATTAATAGATTAGCGAATGAAAATTTGTACGATCGTTATACAAAAGGAATCCATTTGAACTGTTTACGATCCGATAGAATTCATTTGACCTGTCAGTTACGACGTCACAGATTTTCAGTACTGATTTTTCAGTAGCACGCGGTGCTCGAAGTTCCCTGTATTTCCAACAGCGAAGCATAATATTTCGGAACACGAAGTGAAAACAGACTGAAGGAAAATTCCGATCGACGTAGAATAGGTGTGCACGTTCTCGGAGGCAGCTGTGTCAGCTTCGGAAATCGTTTTCCTGTAAACGCTTTTAAATTTGACGGCAACAACGTTGCTTCCGTTACTGTATCGTTTCTCTTCAACACCGTCATACTTCAGCCATCGCGCGCGATCCACGACTTCTATCGGGTCTTATCTAAACGGTGGGATATACGAATGCGCAAATAAGAGAACCGACACCTGTTTTGCTGAGCCAAGGATCGCGTGTGCCCGTTGTACAAAAGTTGCTCTGTTTAACTGGGAACGCCCCATTTGACCGACACATACAGTCAATCCAAATAACTACATATCTCAACACTAAATCTCCGATTTGCGAAAAATTATCGCTAAGACTGTATATGTAGAACGTTCCATTTAAACACGCACATGGTGTGTCGCAAGATTTCAATATGAGAAGATGACCTTGAAAAAAATTGTTTCCGTCATAAAAAATAACAGATATTTCAGTGTTTTCATTGAACTGCGGCGCCGCGCCGCTTGTGCTCTTAGGAAAAGTGTGAAGTCGACAAAACGAACGCTAGAGCCAATTGTCGAGGAGGAAACAACAAGAAAAGGGGGCCAGAGAGCAAAAGAGAAAAAGACACGTTGAGGGAGAAAGGAAATGTAAGGGAACAGAATGAAGTATGGGAAAAGATAAGAAGAGAGATCGCGCAGGCAGGGGAGCAGAGGGAAACTTAACTATCTTTTGAAATTTAGAGGTGCTCTTGGGAACATTTAGATACGATCAATGATTGTTTACCAAAGTTATAGGGACCTGTTCTATTATGGTGTAAAATGAAACGCGAAAGTGTAGGGAGGATGCCTGTTTTCGAAATGATACTTCCATTTGTGTGTGTGTGTGGATATTATGTATATCGAAACTACATAGTTTGATCGTACTCAACTAACCTTTGCTTGCTGCTAATTAAAATTTGTTCATTACACAATTCGTTCGTTCGATAACGTAACAATACCAACATACATACTAAAAATGTACACTCTATTACGTGCAGTAATCATTTAAGACAAACAGACGTTTGCAAAATTAGTTTTATCGATAATATAATTATCATTTTACATTTTAGTACACATTTTTTTTATTCCACATTTTAAAAATGTGTCAGGTTTTGAACTTATAATGACAATACATATTCAGAGTCTGTCACCCGATTTTAACATTTTCTATACAAAATCTTTCAGGGGAAATTTGAACGAGTAGGGGAGTGGGGCATATTTTGATGTTGTTTGTTTTTTCGCGAATGGCCACAGACAGGTCATATGAAGGTCACCTTTGTCTTTTTAAATGGAACGATGTATTTTTTGAAACATCGATTAACCTATTCGTGCCGAAAAGTTTAAAAGATATTTCAATTGACTACGTCGATAATTCAATACTAGGGTGTTTGCGTCTATTTACTCCAAAAAAGAAAAACAAAAAGAATATTACTTCGTAGACTGAATATCGATTTTGCATTGTCTTTTTATTAGCTTCGGTGAGCTGTAAAATTGGGACACAGCTGCAAAATCTGAAGTTGGTCAAATAGATTTTGGGATTGCATCATCACAACTAACTTGAAAAACGGATTCAACATTTTCAGTAATGAACACTAGCACCCTGTATGCTGTGCATCGCCATATTTAAATCACTAGAAGTCCATCAATATTTTTTGAATATAAAAATACTGTTTTAAAAACATGTTTTCGAAGCCCTATTCTTCAAGAAAATGCAATGATCGATTTTCTCAAGCTCTCTCTCTCTCACACTACAATACGCACTCAACCTTTAGCCTACTAACATAGAACAATGGACATTCTTTACCGAGAAGGGTCGCTAAGGGACCCTGAGGTTTTTTATTGTTCTTTTCGTTTTTATTGTACTATGTTTGTTGCAACCATGCTTTATCGAAGCTAGTAAAACTACCCGTTTGCTGAGAAGGTTTACCTATCTTGTACTCTAGAAAATAAACTTTGTAACTAAAAATATGTGTGCGTAAAGTAGAAATCATAAAAGTATGGTATTGGATGATCAATGTTACTAGCACAAGGAAAACGATCTCAGAATTGTATTAATACACAGAGATTACGAAATACCGATAAAGCGTTCGCAGAATCGTTTTTAAACAAAGATTTCGGTTAAAAATTGTTGGTTTCGGGAGGTGAAGTGTAACCAAATCTAAGAATAAATATCTTAATTTGACTTTGCCACCATTGTCTTTATAACGCCGCGCCGTATCTCACCACGAAATGATGTAAAATGACTAATACCTTGTATTTGGGGATTTTTAATGGTCGTCATTTTATATATATGAGCAGATATATTGAGCATGAAAAATTGACTTTTGGCTAGAAAAAGGTTGCAGATAACCGTGACATCCGCACCGTATAAGAACGACAAGACGCGCGGCCATCAGTAAATAATGACAGAGCGCGATGAAAATGATGCTGAGCCTTTGCCGGGAGGATTTGCCGCGTCCGAGGCGTGTCGGAAATATAAAATCTCATGGATCCCATATAAATCACGCGCAAGCCTTGATCCCGAAATCTCGCGTACGAGGGATCTCATAATTTTTTCGCCGGAATTTTAACTACCGCACCGACGACGGCGGCAAGGCAACCTCCCCTCTCGATGACTCCGAACTCGAAGTGCGGTCCCGGGAACACATTTCCATGCAACACGTTTCTGCCAGTTTAATCTGTCTCCTTTTATTTACATTTCCCGCGGCGCGGCGCACACTCGAGGAATTAAATTCCAGCGGCGGCGCGGCGCGGCGCTGTTCCGGCCTGGCGTTGCGCGAGCGTTCCGCGCGTTTCGATCGTCAGACAGAAAAGAGAAAGAAAGGACTACGAGAACAGAGCAGTGCGGCGTATTGTGCCGACAGAGTCCCGGATAATCCGTAGAATTCTACGGCGGGACAAGGGGGACGCAAGCTCTACCCGTGAATTACCCGTGGCGTATCGTGTAATACGCGCGCCTCCTTCGTCCTTGTGTCCTCGAGAGTTCAAGCCTAGTGCAATCCGCTCGACGACGCGCGACGCCCAGCTATGAAAAGATTTGCGTCCGTTCCGCTTCGCTCGACGAGCTCTGAGACGGCCCCGAAAACGAGAACAACGCGACGACATGCAAACTACGTTAGCCTCTGTCGATGTCTTGTTTTATCACTACGGATGAAAGGAATCATATCTAGCGCGAATAGAGGGACGGCGACATTGAAGAGAGGTGATTTCCCCAATTCGACGCGGAACTATGCGTTCTCCTTTCGCCAGTCTATTTCTAGTAATGTTTCCGAGGTGTTTCTCGGGAAATCATTCCATTCGAGGACAGCAAATTTTATTCAACTCTTTCCTTCCTCCAGTGAACCACGAAAGTATTTGAACTCACTTTAAAACGGTATAACTTTTTCATGATCGGACCAAACGACCTGACTTTCTTGAGCCAATTAGAAGAATTGAGAAATATGTAATAAATATAGCTATATAAAGTAATGTACATTTCAATAAGGATTAAGTTCAGCACTGAAACTATGTAATCGTTGTATTATCCGAACAATCATGTTCCACTAATTAGCACGGATATTCAAAGTTTACTGCATGTACATAATACAGTTGAATTTTAAAATATAATAACTTTAACAATAAAGTACTCGTTAAATATGAGAATATCTATATACTATTACCACGTAATTTTATATGTTTCTTCAAAATTGGAACTTTCAGCCGCGGTCTCCCCTACTTGAAGTGTCCCTTAACTTTCGAAACGATAAAGAACTTTTGAATTTGCATGCGGGTCACGGGTAATTTGGGCGTTCCCATATTTTCGGGACACCCTGTGTAACGTACGGGTGTTATGAATAAGGTTTCTAAGAGCCGTAGAGATATCCCGGTAATGGTGACTAAAAGTGCGCCGGCGAACGCGGAACCACCGCATCGCATTAACGAAGAGTGACTCAGTCGCCTAACGGAAAAATATCTGGTTGTTACGTCGCAGTTTTATACACCGCAGCGAATTCACCGAATTACGGGGCTACAGGTTAACGAAGTTTAATTATTTAAAAAGGGCCGGACGGTTGCTCACGAAAGAACGTATTTACTTACGTTTCTGCAACCACCGCGCCGCGCCGCGCCGCGCCGCGCCGCGCCGCGCGTCGCACGTCGCGCGTCGGCGAAATGAATTCACCAAGCGACGTGAAATGTGCGGTTCGTTAAAATATGCATAATTCGAAACAATTTGCACCATTCGCGAAGCGCATGCGTGCTCCAGCCTTATTTTGATGCACATATTGCATTCCTACGCTGCCGCTGTTGCTGGCTCCACAACTACATATACCGCCGCAAGTTTTCCCAAAGACAGATATTCGCCTCATGCATTATTTCCGAACGTAGATGGTTTCTGCATCGGAACTTTTTGCAGACTATGGTTCATAGTTTTTACATGTAAATGTCGTGTGACCGGCGCAAGTTTGTACGTTTCTGACAGATTTTACCACATTTTAATCCCGTTAATTGTCTCGGTGAAAATATGGCATATACAGTGTTCCCTCGGATGATGCGACTCTCTGGTACGCGGATGATGTGACTTTTTTATCCCCACTACTAGGGGGCATCATTTAAATGCTAGCTGTTACTTCTAACAAACACTTCTGATGTCTTCGGTTAAAGTTCCGCGTCGTTAACCTAGTCATTTCCTGTGGTATTGTTGCAGTTACGTGCGCAATGATAAGACTCTGCTTGGTCGAGAAAACAAAATGGCAAACATTGCTCTTTCCGACTGCACGATTCAAGTGTGGAAAACGTTGCAAAGCTAACATGATCGTTCCATCGCGACCTGAATTTTAAAGTCTTTATTCTACTCAGCTCTGCGACGGTTCTCAGTTTGACCGTACAGGGTGTCCCATTTCGAATATCTCTCAAATTGTTGATAATACTAAAAAATGTTCCCGACAAAAGTTGAACTATATGTGGAGGACAACTTTTTGTTTAAGTTGGAATCGCATATTTTTTCATTATCTGTATATGTAGATATAAAATATCGGAAAAAATTCTTTTTTACAAAAAATTAAATTCATTTTGATTTTTTAAGTGTTAATATGCACTTTTAATTTCATAATGTTATAGCTGACGTTAAGACGAATTCACCGCCGACCCATACTATATTATGACCTTGCGCTCGTTTTTTCCGATTTTTCGGGCCAAATACTCCACCGTGGTTCGATCGGATTCAAGAGCGATGTTTGCCTGTTTATTCGGTTACACGTTGTAAAATAGCAGTAAGAATTCCCAGGATCGACACTGACGAAGCGGAAATAATTTCGAAAACTACTATCGAATCCGAAAAAATTGAAAGACCGATGGCGATAACGACTCCTTCGTATAATTGAGATTATGTTCAAACTCGGTAGAACGACTCGTCATTAATTCCCGGCAAGCGTCAACCGTTTACGGGGGTATGTAGTACCCATCAACTAGAACTCGTTACGCGGCGATCCAATAAAACTGGTTCCCATTCGAACGGTTTTCTTTCTTTTACTGTCACGATACGGAAGTCGAATTCGCGCAGAGTCGACCAGACCCGGTCGCGCAAACAGACTAAAAAATTCGAGCGAAACGCACCGAATGCGGAAATCTTCGAGGAGTCCGAGGTTCGCCGAGCTTTCATCGATTCTGCTAGTTCGCCTGCTCCCGTCACCGTCACCGTCACAAACGTTTGCTTACACGGAGAAATATCGGAGAAACGAGAAGTTATTACACTCGAATCGGAGGCTGAGGAGGCGGCGAGGATCGTACAATGAATTCCGTTCAACGCGTCCAATTCTGCAACACGCTTGCCGGCGTACTGCGTTCCCGCGTTTAGCCGGGTCAGCTGTAATTGGAAGAAAATGGAAAATGTTTACTAGCCTCGAAAAAACAGTGGAAAACGTGATCCAGAAACCGCGGAAACCTGGTCAAAATTCAAGTTTTCATCGCAGCTTTCCGAAAAAAGGTTATTTGGGTCGTTGATAACGAATTTGAGATCGAGGTCAATACAAAACGGCGGCTTCAACACTCCTATTAGATATGTGTAATAAAAAGACTGCAGATCTTAATGCAAAATAAAAATTTCTTACCTTGCCACTCTGTATATACTGATAAATTGGTGTTAGAATATTTTCGAGTTGAATACAAAAACAGTGAGAAAGGGACAACCCTACGCCATCATCAGTAGTCATTGTTGGTAGAAGCAATCTGTGCCGAACAAACATAAATGGGCCAGCCATATTCAGGCACACGTATGCCCTATGAATTATTAAACCAGAATTTCCGCATGGTAAACATTCATTTTTCATTCTAGATATGTTTCTACTCCATTCATTTTTTACATTGCACGCCGGATTACATCTCATCCCATGTGCTGTGATTGTTGTAGAAATTACCTTCGATGCTGAACAATTTTTCAGGTTATATGTAGATGCTGATGATTATACGTTACTCGTATTTTTCATAATTCTTCTCCTAGCACACGTTAATAGGTCAGAACCTATCTGAATATCAACCTATTTTTTACCCGCTTCCAATTATTTTAATCACCGTATTCGAACGATTTTTATTGCGTTCTCGCCAGAAATAAATGAAGGGAAATTTTCTTTTATAAAATTACTAGACTTGCGGCTCTTTATGCATTTCAAGGCTCATATAATTTTGTAGAGAACGTTGGATTACAAAATTCGATAGAATTTAGTACAATCTTCTATTAACATATTTTGGATCTCTATAAAGGCTTTTCCCACTAAAAATAGAATTTTAAGAGATTCCACTTTCTTCGAACTCGTCTATAAAAATTGAAAATTGCTTGAACATCGGCGGTCTAAAAAGAACGTGTGATGAACTTCCGTGTGTTTAACAAATACAGCGAAAATTGGAATACTTCGAATACTATTCTTGATGACTTTGGAAATAGAAAGTATGGGTACCGTTAAAAGCTATTTTCCTTTATCAGAATTCTTAAACGCGTAGCTGGCTGTGTGTGTCCACCGGAAATGCGGAAGTTATTTCTAAATTTATTAAACGGGAAGGAAAAGAAGAATAGACGCGACCAGTGCCAGTGCAACGATCGATTCAGCTACGGCGCGGCGCGGCGCGGCGCGGCGCAGCAACGGTTAAACTCATGTGAACCGAATCGTCAGTTTATCGCGCACAAAACGATACATTGCGGCTGTCTAACGATGCCCGCAACCGAGCAACACGGTTTTTTCTCCGCCGTCGGTACGCGGAATTTAATTTCAACGCGTTGCACCGAAATTTACCCGCAATTCTCTCCGACCTTAGCCCCCGACGCGACGGTCTCCCACCACGCCACCACCCTCTCGCTGCGTTCTGAGTTCCACCTCCTTCGCGTTCGACCTAGGAATTTTTTCCGCGCCGTTAACGGAGCCACAATGAATTTCACTCGCGGCAAGGCCGAACCGAGAGATTTAAAGGTGCAACTCGCGTTTTCTTCTCTTCACCATTTTTCATTCCAACCTCTCCGGACCGACGCGACGTCCAAACTTCACGATTTTTTACCCTGCAATGCATTATGGCAAAAAAATACCAAGACATCTTCAATAAATTTATTATTGCAAGCTCAAAAACATACTGTATTATAATTATATATAATTATATTGTTTACGGGTGTCTCTTGTTGAAAGTTCCATAAATGAATCATATCAGAAATAATATTATCCGAAAGCCAAAATTTAAGCATATTTACAAAAGATCTGTCGAATTTGGCAAACATCGATTCATTTAATTTTTGTTCAGACCTCTTGTCCAATTAGGAGAAAACTTTTTTGCAGTTTCTGGTTAAAAATTCAAAATCTATTTTAAAGCAATTTCATTGCACAGTTGGCAATTTTGTTTCCGAAGTTATATGTTGTCATCACAAATCTCTCTCTCTCTCTCTCCCTCTCTCTCTCTCCCTCTCTCTCTCTCTCTCTCTCTCTCTCTCTCTGTCTATGCTAAGGGAGAGAAGATCGAGTTTTTATTCAGAGTAAAAAGATGTTTATTCGATGAATCAAGTCTCTTGAGACTTTCATAGCCGGCGCAAAATTCGAACTCGCAGACGTAACCATAAGATCGGAAAAGATATTACGGAGGTTTGTCTCAGTAGTTCTTCCCTCTCGTCCTTTTATTACAATAATCTCTTCATCGCAAGGATAACTAGAAAAATGGCTGTAATAAAGAAAGGAATTCGATGGTGCATCTTCGGGCGCAGTATTTTCCGGCAGCATCGCAGGGGGTAGTGAAGCTATTGGCTCTCACGTGGGGCGGTCGCATATCGAATATCCGGGGATTCTTTCATGCAGTCGAGAATTTGACCAGCGACCCATTGATTCGTCGTGACACGAGTCGGTAGAGAAAAACGCGTGAAATTAAATTCTTGCGAATATGAAGCGATGACTATGAAGCGGAAACGAGCCGGGGAAATCACCGGCGCGGCGGCTTCCGCTTTCGAGACCGTGGACATGTCAACCAATGGGATTACAGATGGGATTACAGGCGAGAGAGATTGACAGGGGAATGTTATTAAAAATGCTCTCTTCCCGGCGCATTTGCACGTCGCGTCGAGCTTCGAGGAATCCCTGTTCATCTGCTTTGTGGATTACATCGTGCTCGTGAAGAAGCGAATGATCGCAATGAATGGTTGCGAACGGTTCCAGGGCCGCAGTAAGGAAAACTTGCGCCTGGGGCCAAGATTATACTTCGCGCACCTCTACAAAAAAAGAAAATCGAAATTTTTTATCAGATTCATTACGAGAGCCGTTTTATTATGAAAGTGGCCTAAGTCCATTTTCGAAAAAATCAAACTAGCAATTTTAATATTTACATTTCTACGTTATCTTTTCGTTCTGAAGCAAATTGTAACTAACATATTTTAAATCACAAAGATATTGTAAAAAGGAGATTAGCTGGTTAATAGAATGATGCAAATTTTGATTTTGAAAGTGGCCTAAGTCCATTTGTCAGTTGTTTGATGTTAAGGTAGTCGGAAGTGTGGGGGAATAGCGTCGTAGAAGGGGAACGATAGAGTAGGCGACAAGTCTTGATCTGGGATTACCCAAGGTGCACCTGTTCCTCGGTGTCTCGACTTTCCCGACTCTTTCCACGACTCCACGGTCCTCTCCTAAAGAAGATCTGATTGAAGTGCGTAGATACATACCACCTGAAGCGAATTCGTTCTCTGTAGGCAAGTGTTCAGCAAACTTTTAGTCGGCGCGCGTTTGCATGGAACTCCGAAACATTTTGAAACAGTAGCGGTTGTTTTTTTTCGGCGGCTGGTGGTGCGCGTTCGCGAACAGTTTACAATTTTCCACACGCCGCGCCGAGGGCATTAAAAAGCATCGCGAGGGAAATGCGAGCGGACACGTGTTCCTCCCGCGCGAGCACAGTCACGGAATAGTAAATACCCCGTGGATCTCTCCCAGGGTGGCAATCGGGAGAATTCCGGGCCGGGTCGGATCGCATGGATCGATGTCACGAGCTTTGTTACACGAAGTCCACCGGGCAATTATCGTCACACGTGTTCTCCTGTGACGCGAAGGCAGAGGGGAACGACACAACGTTCGACTTGAATTACAAACGACAACCGACCACCCCCCGGTTTCGGGTCCCGTCTTCCCGCAAACTCTAACCAATCCGTTTCCCCAGCAGGGAACATAAATTTCTTTTTCTCTCTGATTTGCGCGAGGATTCGTAAATCAGGATCGTGTATAGCACGTACAAGCCGGATCACTGAAATATTTCCTGTATTTATGGCTATATGAAAAGACCGTTTCAGAATAGTTTATTGCTCGAGGGGTGTCGGCGTTTTGTTTAGCCCTCGTGTAGGCGACCATGGTGGATACTAGGGTAACTGTACCGATTACTGCGGTGTCATGCTTCGATCGTACTTCATTTTAACCTTCGCAAGGTAACGTGTGTGTGTCTTGGAAATCCTATTTACTTCTGAAAAATAATAAAATTTGATTTGAGGATAGTAAAACACGCTGAATATAAAAATACGTGCTTCTTTAAAAGAGGACAAAGGTCTTTTACTGGGGTAACTTGAACGTGTCTTTTAAATGCAGCTTTAGGCATTCGAAATCTTGCGCAGCGAAAGCTTCAACTGCCTTTTGCAGACTCTTTTCATTCCATTGACCGTAAATTCTTTTCGACATGTTCCGCTGTAGAAAAGAACTTTCAGTTTCTGGGCATTTGATCAGAATCTGAAATTGCTGCAGGAAACCGAATAGCAGTTCAATTTCGGAAACTTCTCGGCGCTTTATAAAATGTTTAATTCAATTTTACCTGCGTAGGTAATATAAAATACGAGAGATTTAATTAGTATTCAAGGAAATTCATCTGCGGTATTATAATAAATATAAATAGCGGTATTTTTAAGAAATAGTATTGCTTATTATTGGACTTATTATTGGATTTGAGTTTGTGCGTTTGAGACAAACGTAAGTAGGTCAATAGGTTTTATATTTATATGGAAATAGTAATTATTCATGAATGAATAGGGATTCGAAACGCATTTGTAATATCCTTATAGAAATATATATAAGGTGGTGAAAGGAATGTTGGAAATGTGTACTAATCTGGGTAATCAGGTGACTACACAATGGGCAACCGTGTATTTAACACATTGACCGCTGCGTGGTCTGTTTCAAATGACGGATACTGTCTCTGATGAGTCACGTCAACTACGTGACTATATGTCTGACGATACGTGTACACACAGGCTCGTCTAAACAAGTTAGGATAGTCAAAGGATAGTCAAGAGGATTGTACTACAATCGGTATATAACGAAATTGCGAAGATCATGTGCGGTAACAGAATGCGGGTGATCCAGATATTCGTGCACTATAAGCGTAACAATGGACCCCCCTGTATTTCGAATAATATAGAAAGAATACAAAAGGGTTAAAATATAAAATACGAATTTAACATATCACTGCGATACAAGATCCGGCCGCTAACAACAAAAAAAAACTAAAACCGAAACCACGTAATCCCTGGCTGCTTATTTGCAGTTTCTAATAAAGCGAATTGCGCAACTGGTCGCTAATAGCAAACCCAGTCCGGAGCAAAGACGTTTCATTCCCTCGAACAGGGTGCATAAGGGGTAAGAATCTCAGCGTGGTCGACCTTCTGATGTCTCATCCAGGTCGCACCAATTTCCACCCTGCTCGACCATCCTCCCCGCTGTTTATGTTTCGCGTTTAGTTTCATCGGTGCGGAGTGGGGTGAAAAATGAGTCTTTTTTGCGCAACCGCGGGACCACTTAACTCCTGCTCCCTTTCATAGAGCCAGCGGTCGAACGTAACAGGGATTGGGCTTGCTGGAGAGGGGGTTGAATTTGAGAGAGAGAGAGAGAGAGAGAGAGGGAGAGGGGGGGGCATACTGTGCGACGGGAAGAGTAACGATAACGGGGTGGCAACAAGTGCTCTTAACGCCCTAACGGTTTCCCTTGGTGCGCCTCGGGGGAACGTTCCCGATGCGGTACTCTCAAAAGACTCCGTCGGTACTCCTTACGCGAGCGGTTGGAAGCGAGGAAGTAGTTGCGGCCTCGGCAGATGGCAGTTACAGGGTGCCACGACGTGGCATCCCAGCGATCCAAATGAATTCTTAAACCAGTCCGTCGCGAAGGAATGCAAGACACCACCACTAGCAGCAACGGCACAAGAAGCACCAGCACCAGCTCCAGCAGCAGCCTCATTTCCCGGCCTCTCCTCCCTCCGCAACCTCCATCCCTCTTCCATCGCCACCCCTTTCCTTTTTGCGGCATCTTTGGCCTGCTCGTTTTTCCGACCTCCTTAGCTGGCCTGCCTCCTTTAAAGCCCACCTTCCTTCCGCATCATATCCAGAAGAGCCCCGCTGTAGTTCCTGCTTAATGACTCCACTTCTCCCTTCATCCTTGCCGGCCCCTAACCGGTCTAAAAGGTCACCGCGAGCACGCAGTCGAGCGACGTTTGCTAAAGGGTTTCCTGATAAGAGCCTACCTAATGTTTTTGTTGTCATCTTGGCATCCTAAATATTCCAAAGAATTATAAGAACAAATAACGCTGTTGAAGAAACGACCTGAAAATATGGAATTGTAAGGGCCATTGTTGTGTATGGTTTTCCTTAAAGTGAAAACAAGTAATCAACTTAACTGAAGTGCGCGGAAGTAGGAAACGTCAATATATTGAAACGAGTTTGTTGCCAAGCTTATTTGGAAAGCGAGAAAGTTTATTCGGAAACGCAGGAAATATCATCTGTTTCCGATTCGATTAATTTCGTTCGACCGATATCCTTACCGTTCCTGCTGAATCGCGATATTTTTACACATTGACCCGATCGAGTTTCGCAAACTCCACGGTAAAGTTTAATTAAATATTTGTTGAAATATATCGCTTGCAACAAACCGTTGCAACGTATTACATACTCGATGCATGATCTGCTGGTTTGCCCGTCGTGATTTACTTTCGTTCCGTTCCCGACTGTTTTTCAATGCATTGTCATCGTGCGACCGGTGGGTATACATTCGACAACTTAAAGTATTGTTCTCTTGCTCCGTGAAATATTGACATTTGAACGCTTCCCAAATGTGTAACGAGATTGTTTCTAGGTCCGTGAACTCGTCGTTACTGTCATCCCTGAATGCGAATGATTTTATAACAATTTTGTCCGACTTTTCGCTGTATAAAATATGGAACAAAAATGCAAAACACATTAACACGCATTTGCGGCGCATGATCATTAGCTGTCGTTGGGCATATAATATTTAAACATGGTCTTCTCGCAGTGCTTTCCGTATACATAACGTGTTTCAGTTAATTAATTAGGATTTCGTGAATTTGTATTATTGCACAATTCCATTTTATAATAATACAAAATATGTTTAATCGTAACGAGATATTGTATTTAAACCGTGTTTGTCAGTATACTGGATTCTATAAATTTGTTAATTAAAATCGGACAAAAGCGCGGTAATTATGAATTTGCCAATGCAGTGGTATTATCATCAATATACATGTGTATGTAGTGTTGCTCGTAGAACGAGCTCTCATTTCTTTCACTTTGTTGTTAATTCTGTTCAATATTTTCCTTAATTGCACGGATGTATAATTATAGACAATCAAAGATAGTAGATATCGCACCCCTGCAAGAAAAGTGACAGAACTCAAAAACATGCAGCATTTGAGAAAAATCAACTTAAAGAATACTATCAAACTTATACATATTTCTCAATGACATAACCTGAAAATTGCCATTTTTTGACTTGTGTCACTTTCCTTGCGGGGGTGCGATATGAAAACGTAGAAACAATAGAATGAATTTGTTTACGATTACCAGACTTCAAGGATTTAATCGAAGATGTACGACAATAGGGGTATCACTCGATACTTATGTATGTTGACCACAATGGAACCCTACGTACCAGGGTGTACCAAATATGTTGTAGTTTTTTGAGTGGGTAATTCCTGAGGTCACATTTGAAGTTACTTTCTCCTTTACGAAAATGTTATCCACGGCTTCGGTAAGGAGCTATTAACGAAAAACACGGATCAATCATAGCGCGTCTTCTGCGGACGGAGCCCGGCTCGGCCAATGCTGACGCCACGCTCGCTGTAGCCGCGCTGTGATTGGTCCGTGTTTTGCTCCGTCTAATAAATTGTGTGTGGCCATGTGTAACCAATATTTAAATAGAATTCATCAAGGTCCTAGTATAGTGTTAATAAATATATTATCATAACATACAAATAAATAACAATAATAAATTGATGAATGTGCCTACCCATTTTTGTTACAAGTGTATAAAATCCGTACTCTCTAGTGACATCGGCAACTGTGTGCCCTAAGAAGACCATTGGCGAAAAAAATTGCAGGGCGCTAATTTGATCGACTTCAGCATCCCCCGATAATGATCCGGATCAGGCGATTGGCTACGCGTCCCCAATAAAAAACACCTTTCCGTAGCCCTCGTGAAATAGATTCCATCATACGCGGCAGGGTCGTATCCCCTGTCTGTAGTCTGTAATTCAATATCACCGCAGACGCGTAAAGAAATTCTCGGAACGGCCCAATCGGCATACGAAACACACTCGTAAATTCCTTCTCCGTCTTTACCAGGAGGCGCGTCTCGTAAATCGAATGAAACTGTTTCACGTTGGCTCAGACAAGTAGACTGCGGGGGTGTATTAAGGACGCGTAATATGCTGCGCTACCTTCCATTCCGCGTCTTTTACGGACGAAGGACGGTCGATCTGTCAGTAGCAGACGCTCCGAGAAGGGTGCAACTTGATTTACACTTTGCCCAACCTATCGCTTCTCCGTTCCTTCGAACTTTTCTGATCGAAAACGAACCGGACGATTGCTGCTCGATAATAAACTTTTTCACAACCACAATAATTTATTCCCGATTGATCTATCAACCCTGCATCGAATTTTGTGACATCAATTTCGAATCCTGATTTGAAACTGGTCTGAAAGAGTTCCAGTTTTCCTGGGTTTTATTTGAAATATGAACCGTACAATTAAAAAAAATATATTTTAACGTTATAAAAGCGTCGATGAGACGGGATGAAAACCACCAAATACTCCTCTCAAAAGAATTAAGGGATCGACGATGAATGATTGAACCCGAAAAATTGCTACTAGTTTACATGATGATAACTCCGGCCAAAATTGCTGTATCGATATCGTCAAACAATGGTTTGAAAGCGTGAAACCTCTAGTATCGGATGCTATGTTTCAAATTGTTGCAATGTTGGGTTTTTACAAAGTTATAGCGAGATAAAGACAACAGTGACGGTTAACAAAAATTTTGTGCAACTTCGTAACATCACACGGGGAGAAACAAATTTTTTTGATAAATCGCATTAATATCATTTGGAAGGGCTATCTTTCCTGCGTAAAATGTGTGGTTGTTGATTATTGTGCGATTTTTTTTATTCGGGTTATTCAACATTGAAGTAAACATTGGCTTTTAAACTTTTCTACAATAATTTTTTCGCTTTCCGGAGCCAGTTAAAGTTAAAAAGCCAATATTTACTTCAATGTTGAATAACTCGAATAAAAAAGATGGCACAATAATCAGCAACCACACATTTTACACAGGAAAGATAGCCCTTCCAAATGATATTAAGCTGGGAGTCGAGTACCATTAAGAGCGATACAACCAGGCTGACTTTCCCAAGTAAGTCAGCTGATGTTTTCCAGCCGTACCCGATCCATAAATTGGTCAAAGGGACGCTGGAGAAGACTCTAAAAAACGGCATCGTCCATAATGACCCCAGCGTAGATCCAATCTAAAATTCGCGAGCCGGCCACACAATAAGAACCCCTCGGCAGTAAAGCATGAAGGAACAACGAACAACATGAAGGAATAACGAAGAACGATTGAGGAACTTTAGTCGCGAATAACTAATAAAATTTCATTCGGTATTCGTTATTGGAAGAATGTCCAACCCCGTCTTACAGTCGATAATAAGATCCAAGGGTTCAATACTCCGCTCCTCCGAATCTTGGCAAACAAAACAGAATTGATCCGTCGAGCACCCAGAGACTAGGATGCACTGAATATCAAGCTGCATTAGTCTTTGATTTCTCTCCTGGGTAGAGAGTAGGTCAACGACTCACGGCGAGAATAACAGTTTCCCGAGCGACCATTTTTCATCGGTGCCGATCCTTCAGAGTCCTTCCGTTCGTTCCGCGTCCCGGTTGCTCCTCTTTTTGCGAATCTTCACTTTTTGCCGCGACGATTCAAAGCAAACTCCTTCACTGTCGTCTTCCGTGTTTTCCAAGGCTTCCTGCGGCCCCCGGGGCAACGCAGGAAGAAGAACCCAGCCACCGAGACGGTGAACGTCTGGTTTCCGTTTAGAGTTTAGAGGAACGATCCTTAGGGTCTCGCACGGCTGCTACAGGGACCCTCTGCTTTCTGTTTCAGCGTGAAGACGGACATGGGCACCAACGGAGCGGTGTCCAGGCTCTACATAGCGAACGCGAACAAAAAGGACAGCGGGAACTACAGCTGCGAGCTGGCGGATGTCGCGGCAGCCACCACGGTTTCCGTCCATGTGCTAAATGGTATGCTCTTACTTATCTTTGCTATGCTCGCTCGGTTATCTTTCGAGCTCCTTTCGTTGATACAGGGCCTGTAGGCTAGGTTGGTCCTTAATTCTCAGTCCACTGTGCCATATAAAACTATGGTGCCCAAACTATGCTTCTTGTTATTTATCTTGTGTATATAGTCTGTTTTTCCCGGTAGTTTTTCATACTTAATTCCGTGTATGATTAACCCAGGAAAAAATTGAGTAGGGATCAGGAGAAATTAGTTCGACGTCCGGTTTTGCGGGATTGAAAATTACAGTTATAACGAAGTTGCGTCACAAGGCAGTATATACAAGAGTAATTAAAGGGCGTACACTTAATACACTAAAAGGGATGAGTCACCAAGATCCAAGATCCAAGGAAGTCTCATCAACGATATTTAATTACACCACCATCCTCAAAGTTATAAAATTTTGTACGAGGCGAGCTCTTATTGCTAAGGATGACACTTGTGTCTTCTTCGCGAAGTCTCCGATGTTACGAAGTGTAATACGAGCTGGCGGAAAAACGATATCAGCAGAAAACTCCGCATCCTGTTAAAAGATTAGATGGAGACTAATGAAAATTCTGGCCGGCAACGATAAATAACAAAATATAAAGATAAAGAGTAATAAACGTTCATCAAGGGACACGAACCTTTGTAACACATTATGGAATTTACGTCCATGACCCCGTTAATTCTATTACACAGACATAGAAACGCGCGATTGAAAAATTTCATTGTTCGGATAAAGTGGTTTGCGGTTTCTGGTTTCGGGTTTCAAAATGACCATCCGAGACGAGAGTTTCATCGTTCGATGCTGCTGAATTACTATCGGTATGTGATTAAAACGTGTAGTAACAGAGAAAGGTGTGTGTTGTCGGTGCAATTACCAACTGCTTCTTTCATCCCACTTCCGAATATCAAGCGTAAGATTGCCTCACGAGAGCATGATTCGCCCGCAGCGTAAATTTTTCATTTCCTGGTGAAAACGTGGCACCTACAGTGGAGAATCAAAGTGCCATATCTTAAATGATTTCCGTCGGGGCGATAAAGTCCTCAAATTATTCTTGCTATTTCCAGCCTCGGCGCGGTCTTCACCGCAAAGATCCTGACTGTCATTGCGCCGCGCCGCGCCGCGCCGGCTGTTTTTGAACGTTCCACGCGGAGTTTATCTTCGAACTAAAAACGGTATGGCCGGTTATTAAAACGTCACCGCGAAAGAATTCGCGGGGTTTCGGTCAGACACGTCGCGTAATTTCCGGCACGGCGCGGCGCGGCGCGGCGGGTTTTTGTTTCGCGGAAAAGCAGGAGTACGTAGAACGCGGAGCCGCGCATAATTTTCATTTACGTCGCGTAATTCACTTTGACGTATGTTCAAAGCCGGCACCCGGTGAAAAAATATACCATCGGATGTGCCTAATGCAATAGAGCGGTCAGCCTCCAGAAACACTTTATGACCGGCCCTCCCGTTGTAATCTTAATCCTGACCGTCTCATGAATAAATATGAACCGGCGCGCGGCGCGGCGCTCGGCGTCACGAAAAAATTCCGATCCACCGACGAATTCGACGTTCGCTTCTTTCTTTTGCGCGATAACGCAATTACCCGCGAAGTTTAAAAGGGAAGTTGGTCAGAGTGGCCGAAAATTGGGAACACTTTTTTCACCGGTACAACTCACTTTCTGCATGAAAGGTGAACTAGATACGGTGAAATTATTTTCGTACTCGAGATTTCATCATCCCCCGGGATGGAGATAGACGAGAAAGGAATATCCATTATTAAGGGTAAAAACGGTTTATGCAAAGCAACGCATTCGTTTATCTTCATGATTGTTGAAATTGTCAAGATGCTTTTGTGGGAAATTGCTGAATAAATTCAGTCATTTCGGTAACTGTGAATAGAGGTTAACTAACAATAATTGTACTGCAGAGTTTTATGCAGAATGAACATGTTCCACGTCGATTATAACAAACAAGGACTATCCTTGTCTTTCTGGGACCAAACGTTTTGCACTGTTTTAATACAATCCCATAGATTTTGGCGAGAAAACTCCAGAAAATGCTAATCGAATGATAACCTTGACAAAGGTCCTTGTTTCATTTAAGGACGTCGAAATCGAAAGTAGCTCCCTTTTGTGAACATTTACCTTTTTCTTTTTTCTTTGTTTAAGGGCGGTGAGGAAATGCTGTTACGCACACCCCCTACGGTGAAAGTTGGGGGTAGTGTGGGGCACGGCACCCGTAACAAAAAGAGCGCAAGGTCGATGAGTCTCAGATTTGATTGAAACTTTGTAAAGTTTAGATCTCATTCTCCCGTTAACGTGTATATACCATTGTGGGATAAAAATAACTGACTACGTGCAGGGAAATAAATAAACCAGTATATATATATATATTTAAAATACTCGTTACTCTTAACTCTGGCCGCAACTAGCAGGCCGAAGTTGTCTCACGTGCGCTTTTCTCTCGACTGCCTCGTCGTTTTAAGAAAACGCGTCAAGCTCGCACTCTACGCACACACGCACATACACACAAACACACAAACACACACACACATATACAGTTCCTTAAAGCTAAACAGTCCAATGCTGTATCTTAACCTAAACAGCCGAAGAGTATCGGTCCTCGACGGCGCCGAAATCACTCGACGGGGTGTCGTTTTCGTCTCGACGTTTCGACACGGTCCCGACGCCCGACATCCGACACCACACCATTATAGGCGCAGATACTCGATAGTTTTTAAAAAATATTTATAATTGAAGGTTTCTATTACCATGAATATACTAGTTGTAAGTTCCAAAATGATCCTTCCCTCGGTTGATTCGGCTTGGCCTCGTCAGCCGTCCTTTCTCATTTTTCCTTCCGGTTCCCGATCCTCGGGGGGTAACCGCAGTGTTTCGCATCCCCGTGACCCCCTCCCGCCTGCACTACATGGCGTATTCATAGAAAAGTTCGCCGGAGATATTCAGGTCGAGCCATTTCCCTTTTCGAGTCATCTCCATTCGACTCCGCTTCTTTTCCCGCAATCTTCTCGACCGCTTTCCCGTTTCCTTACTCGTTTCCTCGTCATTTCCCCTGCCGTTCAACTACACCCCTCGCCCCTGGATCCAGTCCTCGAGCCCCACGTATCTCGGCAAGCTTTGTGTTTTCGCGGAACGACAAGCGTGAGCACACTCGTCTCTGATCCATTTTTCCGGCATAAGCGTCTCGCTTGTCTCCATTTACGTCGGCTAATATCAAGCAATCGGGATCAGAATTCTTTTATCTTATTCCGCTAAAACCCCTTCTCTCCTTCTACATTCTCTGTCGTACTGCTCGGCAATCGATGCGCCTGTGCGACATACCGTATAAGTAGACTCCTGATGTTGCTTCTCTTTTGGTTTAGGGTTCTTTGCTTCAGAGTGTCTCCTCTTTCGGAAGTTTCTTAGGAATTGCTACCTGAACTTGGCTAGCAACGCCGACTTGGCCGATTCTTTTAAAAGTAATTATTTCTGAAAGTAGTCTTTATTTAATAACAGTTATCTGCATTTGCAACGAGCCACAACTAAATTGTTAAAATTAGAACATATTTATATTTATAACCTAAAGAATTTATGTTGTAACCCAATATAAAACTATCTTTGTAGGAAGTCTTACACGAATTAGAAATAACAATCTTTGCAAAACACTATTTTATTTTTTAAAAATCTATCTGTCTCTCTCTCTCTCTCTCTCTCATAGAGTTTGTATAAATAAACAACTGTATGTATCTATTATACAGATACAATGTAATTCTAAGATTTCACAGATCAAATGACAGGAACTGTGGTAGTAAATATCTTGAGATACAATAATCTAAACTTTATTATTGTACAGATCGATGATTTTGTTCTTATACTCTAAAAGAATATGCAAAAAAGTATGTCATCCCATTAAAAAAAGTAGTGATGACCTTGAAATCTCTAAGAACATGATCTTGCACAAAGTTACCCTTCATTTTTATGGAGAATTGTTTTGCATAAAATCATTAATAGCAGAGATGTTTCCATTTAAATGCTCCCCTTTGTATAATATTAATATCAATTTGATAAAACGTAATTGATACCGCCTGTCCACTTAATTTTGGCCCCATCTGTATATGAATTAGTAAATGGTATAGCGCGCGAGCAGAGAGATTTATTACTGATTAATATTTGCATTATTCAATTTATGTTACGGTACAATGCGAGTTGTATTGATAATGCATTGGTTGCTATTATATGTAGGACACATTTACACATTTCTGTACATATACACTTTTCTTTCCGAGCGTTCCAGAAGGTTTCACCGAGCTTGCTTTGTACAGTTATTTCCCCTCGGCATTTCCTGTGCATGCTCGGCGTTAACTTTTTCTCGACGTTTCTTGTTTCCTAACATCTTTACTATGGTTTCCCTCAGACCTGGTTAACCCTCGTGCACATTTAGCGATCGGGATCTCTCTCGAATTTTCGTGCGCTTACCGCTCGATTTATTGCTTCGCTACATTTTCCCAGTTTTCCCGCGTTTTTCACATCTTTCCTTTTACGACCGGTGCTTTCGGTTTTTTAGCCCGACCCTTCTCATTGCAATCATTGCTCACATTGATTTATATGTTACGCTCGATCACCTTATTACAAATTATCCTTCATTTTTTATCGGGACCAGATTGTGCTACCGTATTATAATAAAACATTTGTGGTTTATCTAACACGAAGGACTCTATATCGACCTTTCACAAATACCATAAATGTTGAACTGTAAATATGCACATAAAGTGCATACAATAAGTATTTAAAGTTTAAGCACTGCATGTCCGATTATCGAAAAATTGTTGTCTATCGAAAAGAACTTGAAATTGTGATAATTTCATAAAAACGAATAGTACTATAATGACGCAGTGAGGTCAGAAGGAATGTATAGTTTATATGTTCGTAGTTTAGTAAAGAAAAGCAATATATACATATATACCGCGAGTGATTCATGAGAAACAGAACACCTAAGTAACTCCGTTGGGCTTGGAGATAGAAGAAAATGTTAGAGAGTGCTAGTTCTCCGCAAGCTCGTACCTTCAGGTTATTGTGATGCAAAAAATATTTGTTACGTAACGTGCATGATGTCAATGGACCAAATATCTGGCAAGAATATTTTTTTCCGAAGGTCATTTTTTTCGGAGTTATCAAGGTCATCGATTTTTCTTGATACGTAACTACATTTTTTTTATTGCGTCGTGATTTGTTACACCTGTACAATCAGAAGCTTGACATATTGGATAGAATATGGGCAGAGCAACGGGACCCAGACAAATATTTCGTTTATCATTAGGGATTCTAAAAACAAATTTTCTATTTTGCATAACGCATATGTTCTGTAAAGCATTTTATGCAGATTGCACATTCTTTGCATATCGTTCGCATATGTCTCGCATATTTCGGACATATTTAGATGACTGTCTACCGTGTTAAACATGGGACTCTAAAAAAGTTAAGTAACGAACGAAGGATGTCAGAACGGTAACTCGTGGACCATAATTTCTGTTACACAACGCCAGAGAAGGGAAATCTTTTTTAAGCGACGCGACGTTGCGTAAAAGTTGTACCATAATTAAGTGAATTGTAACATTCGTTACTCTCTGTTGCACTAGCAAATCAATTATACTTGCGTGTGCAGAGCTTACTATGTCCCGAATACTGTATATCATACTAATGCTGTATCGTTATCAATTTTACAAATATTTTCCATAATCTGAAAAAACACGTGGAACAAAAGTTAGCCAATTTTCAGTCAGCTATAAAAAGCAACAAAAAATATTGAAGAAAAATTGTCCAAATATATTGTTCACAATGCTTATTGTAGATTTGAAGATAAAGAAGTAATAAAGTTATTTATTAATTGAAATGAAGGGTACTGTACCGGACTCAAAGTTTGTGCCTTTCAAATAACCATACCAAAAATAGAGAATCATGGTCACACCTGATACTAATAACCACCACGTTACATTGATATGACCTTCCTGAGGGTCAATCATTATAAACCTAAGTGAACATTTTCTGACCCATGGTATCTTCGCGAATATCAATTTTTCAGAAACTGTATCCTTGTACACGAGTATGCTTATCTTTGGCTTCGTCATAGACTTACAAAGTTTCGATGAAGTCGGGGGTGTGGGTCGCGATAAAGTACCCCGCTATAGTGTTATTCCAAAAGCGATGTGCCTGGCGGTCTCCTTGACAGACTAAACACGCAATTCCAGCGAAAGAATCATCTCCGCATTAGCATGGAATTTTTCAGAAATTCAAAAGTAGGGTGCGCGCCATAGTGAAGCCAACCTACTAGCTCCGGGCGGCTCGGGATTCCGTCGTTTCGCCTCAGCTCGAGGAGCCTAAGCCACGGAAACTTTTGTATCCCAAAGAAAATCGCGTGTAAGTCGAATCGATGAGGTCGCGTCGATACGTATTGCTAAACGCAGGCTTTGGATCCCGCGGACAGAGGGAGCTTTTCAAGTTTCAGGGAAACGGGGTTCAACTAGTTTTCACGCAGGCTTTTCGCGGCGGCATAGGATTGCCGGTAGTATCGGGTACAGTCCCGTGGCGAAGGCGTTGTGCATTATTTACAAGGGATTACCGTGAGTCGGCTCGCCGGGGGAGTTCGATCATATCCGCGGCGAGGCTTTCGACTTTCGAACAATAGAACCAGGAAGGACGAAACAATTTGCACCGAAGCCGGCGTATCTCCGTGCGGATGGGCGAAAAAGAGATCATCTCGATGGAAATTTTCCATCGGTTTCCGTTCTCTCCTGAGAATTCAGCGTCCGCGTCGACATTTGACTAATGACTGGCCGGGATATACGGGGTGTCCCAAAAATCTTGTATTTCCTTGAAACGGCTAATTCCTGACGTCATTTGAAGAAACTTTCTCCTTTGCGAGAAAGCTCTCCACGGCTTTGTTCAGGAGTTATTAACGAAAAACCACACAGACCAATCAGGGCCAACGCCAACGCTTCACTCAACTGTAGCTGCCATCTGATTGGCCCGTGTTCTCTGTTAAGTTTCTCCAAATGACCTCAGGAATTTGACCTTTCAAGGAAATAGTACATTTCCTTGACACCCTGTACAGTGTGCGCAGTGTTTAAATGGGAATAACCTAAATATCGTCGTAATTTTTAGTTTTGTCAAGGGACCACGACCGAAACAGAAAATACTGGTTGTAACCGAACGTTCTGTTATTACATTTTAAACGAATAAACCTTTTATTAACTTTAACACCGTAATATTATATAATATCACATAAATAACTAAACACATTCTTTTAATAAATATTTGAGCAATATTTGTTATCTTTAGTTTGAAGCTGATTTAAATTAAGAGCATTATGCAGTTTACAACATTTCACAGTTGCATTTACATGCAATGTAAACTCCTTTGTGTTCCTGAATTCTTCTTCCTCTTTGTTTCTTAAAATCTGCATTTTCTCATTGTTTCTTAAGTTTTCAGTTCCACAAGTAAATCTTCTCCTGCACTTCGTTTTAATGTTTTACTTTGTTTTCATATTTTCTTTAATATCTTCTTATTTTATCTGTAATACCTCTTTATCTAGAAGATAATTCTCATTGAATTGTACTTTTACGTATTTTAATCTCATTGAAGAAAAAGAGACCGCAGTAATAGGTACATTTATCCTATATTCGGATGGTAGTCCCTGTTCAAATACACTTTTGGGGTACTTCCTAGGAACGGAAACCGCTACAGGATGGTATAAAATTCGACTTAGCTCCGCTTCCACGAAATTTATCCACGGAACCGGGGATTTGCATAAACGTTCGCCTTTTAATAATAAACTCGTTCGAAAAGGGTGTTTGGACGTGTTAATTATATCACATAGTTTCATATACTTTCGGAACTTTTAATCCAAGTTTAAGGGCGCCGCGCCGCGCCGGGCCTCGCCCCACAAGTAATGGTGTTCGGGGGAACGTAAACTGTAATATAGAGGATCGCTTAGTAGCTTATATCGGGAGGGTCATCTATCGAGTGGCTGGGCCACGTATGGTGCGAATTATAGCGAATGCAGGGGGCGCAGTGTTCTTCACTGATAACGGTGTTTGGGAGGCTCGAAGGCGGACGGAAAGGTTATAGCCAGGCGTGTGCCGGCTGTCGATTGAATTTTCCAGACTTTTGCCACGGTCGATAATTGATTTTCCATGGGGTTTGAACGCTGCTGCTGTCTATTATCTGCTCCCTCCTCCTCCTTTCCGCACCCTCTTCCTTCTCCTCGCGTTCCTCTGGCGTTGCTCCTCCGTCGACGACGATTTTTTCCCCATTTCTTCGCTATGTATGGAAACCAAGCCGCCTAGGCGGCGAGGAGGGGGGGGGCGAGGTGTAATCGAAGCAGTAGGTGGACAAAGTCATGAAGACTGCCGATGACGGCTGGCTCGATTGCCATTCGCGGACCCCCACCTGCCCACTCGATTTTCATTTCTCTCGACGACGCTTACGTAACCGACAGCGACCCCCTCGACAACCAGCTACTCCAAGAAAATTGTCTACCGGCTGTTATTAAGCACGCCACGCTCGAGAGCCACTCGTCGAGCAACTTCCGATCGGGGAACTGTCAGTCCGGCTACCAACCACCCTTCAGGAGACGCGAGTTTGTTTGCAACTTACAACCGGAACGAGATCCTCGATGACGTACGCGCCACGAGGAAGTTATTCTTACATCCACTCTGGTTTATACAGGCTGACTCGCGCAAACTGTAACAAGGGGTAAACTTTATTTTACCGGACTCGAAATTTGTGCCTTTCTTCCATTAATTATTATGTATTTGCTCGGTAAGCGCCGCGCTATCGTCACTACAAACACTACAAACCAATATATCAGCAGCGCCCTTACCTGTCAAAGACACTGAAAAATGCACAACTTTAAGCAAGCATAACTCCTCATGAACCATTGATCCTACAGGATCGAAACTTCGATCTGCAGCCGCCCCGGGTACAAATCTACTGGATTACATACCAAACGCATCAGAATTTATAGGGGAGACACAAATTTTGAGTCCGGTAAAGTAAAGAGCAGCAGCCGAAACAAGTCGTGCCTTCTTCTGGCTGAAATTAGAAAACAAAGTTTTGGTGAAAAAATTATTCAAACTGCGACACTGACACTAATAACATTCCAGAGTTAAATATGTGTATCGAACAGAAATGGACTCTCTGAAAAAAATTTTCAATTCATACCGGTGTACAGTGTGTCAAATAGCCATTCTAGATGGGCAGAATTCACTTTCAAATAAACAAAAAAAGCTAACCGTGCCAATATAATTTAAAAGAATCACGTATTAAAACCCTTGAATAATAAAACTTAAAATCCTTTTGTTGAATGTTTACAGAGCGTGTAAACTTCACCTTAAAGACGGACGGTCAACCTATAAATGAATGGCCACATTTAAACACTTAAAAATTTACTAAGGATTATTTAAATTTTCTATACATGCAGGGTGTCTCAGCTGAACGAGGCCACCTAAATATCTCCTTTATTTTTAATGACATAAAACAAAATATTTATGACATAATTTAAATGGTATCGAAGGAGAATACCAATTTTGTTAGTGATAACAAGCGTGTTAATTACGTATTGAAGTTCACCATGATTTGCGCTCGAATAATACTTGTTAATAAATTGCACAGCGGTTTAATTAAGCAACCTGCTAACGACGCGCACGGTATGCATGTAATTAAAAGTTCTCTTCCACGAGTGCAACTTCTAAGAAGCCCTTGCCCGTCAAACTTTTCGGTGATAAAAGTAATTGCACACTTGTGCGCAATTGGGCACCGTGTACCACAGCTGTAGTCTACGCCCATTTAGGATGTGCACGTTCGCACATTCTTGAATCACCTGTTACGGGGGCTTCACCAACCTGTACCGTGAGATCTGTTACTCGCGTTCCGAATCTGAACAGAGACCAATCACTCTGACGAACCTTTCTCTTCAAGAACACAAAATTGAAGTCGAGCATTCGAATATTTCGGACGTATAACACCAAACTCTGTCATTTGTTTCGACACATCTTTCAATTTTTAGGCAATAACCTAATTATTGCAAATTATAACTATTTCTCTAATTTCACATCCGCTGATCGAAATCAATTGTTTCTTTTCAGTTGAATATCAACTTGTTGTAAAAGTAAGATCGAAAAATAACAAGTTTTGTTGGAAGCAATGAAGAACGATGGCTCCAATAATATTTTAAGCTCACGCATACAGGGAAAGCCAAGGGATCCTACCTACAAGCTTAAAATGCAGCAATGAAATTATTGAAAAATCCAGAAAAAAACTATCTGAACACTCCAAATTAAATTTAGAATAGTAACGTAATTATAAGTAATGTTTACGAAAATCTCGTTTTTCATGTATCTATTTTTTAATTACATAATTATTCTTTAAGGAGTCCAGGGAGAAATCGAACGAAGTTCGTCATGCAAAGACGAAGGGATCGTGTTCTTGCATGAATGGATATTTTATTGGACCGATGCACATGAAATGTCGAAATTCGAAATGAGCCTTTCAGCGAGAATATCATTGTTAAACATAATGCTTATTAATCGAAATGTGTCCCCATTAATGTATATTCATTCCATGGAACAGCGAATGCATTTATCCAGACCTGAAAGAAATTTGGATTTTCAGAGAGAATAAATTCACATTGAAAGAATCTTCTCTCAGTTGGATATTTATCCAGGTTTCGTATTATCATTGAATTGCTCGTTCAATGACAGTATTATATCGGTCCAAGTCAAAAAGCTTTTATTATATTCAACGTGTTTACATTGTTGTCCAGCTTCATGGTAAACCACGTCGTTTTCAAACAGTCCATCTGCCTGTATTGCTCATTCCAGCTAATATTATACGCAATGGCTGCATATGCAATATTTCTACGATTAATCAAACAACGAGAGAACTTCAAGTGTTATCAAATCATCGGATACACTTAATTAAGGCCACAGGCTTAGAGAAATACTTGCATGCAGAATCGCCAGATTAAGATTTGTGACCCCGTTCTTGAAATTTTTCGAAAAATCCTGGTGCGACACTTCATTATACGTATAAAAAACAAGATATTGTTTCAGGGTTGAGACTGTGACGATAGTAATTCTTTGACGCAATAGACGGAAGAAAAATTCGGGCCTTTTGGATCGCCTTTGCAAAAGGTGCAAGTTATTTTGTAAACGCCGCCACTTTTCCGCCGAGCGAAGGTAGTTCGCGGCTATAAACTTGAGTTTTTTTATAACAACGTGCACCGGAAAAGAGGTCGGCCGGATGATGCACCTACCTGAATCGTCGAAGACCGTGGTTTTTGTTGGCATGCCTTCACCACAATTTTAAAGCGACCACAAATTAAGCAAGCGCAATTGAAAGGGGAAACAACCGCAGGATACTGCAAAAACAGCTGCACTTCCTGAAAACCTCTGTGAAAAGAGTTTAAATTTACCACCGCGTAGACTTACGACGCGACGCGTCCGTCGACGTTGATGATGCTGCGGTTGAAATATTTTTAGACTCAGTCACTGACAATTTCCGGCTGTAGTTTATGAGCGCAAAATAGGAACGAATCCTCGCAATTTCAATGTACCGTTTTTATCGCATGGCAATGCGTTGTTGTGTGCTCTGTCAATTGAAGAATAAGCGAGCACGTAGCTCACCAAGTACCGATAAACTTTAGTTTAAAACATTTTTTAATGGCACTGCCGAGGGAATGCGTAAAAAATGATGACATAGCTTAACGCGTCGACCCTGTGTATCAGGCATCAGGTGTACGATCTTTTCGTGGCGGAGTGTACCGCTTAAGCGGCGTCCGTAGTTAGATAGCACACAAAGCTGTGCAACAGAGCGACGACGACGACGACATTGCGCTACGCTGGGTGTGTCGAAGCGATAGTTTCGAGGAGAGAAATTATTTCCGCGCGGGTCCAATGATTTGGCCAACAGCGTGAAATAAAAGCGGTTGTAGATCGTCGAAACCGGCGCGGCGCGGCGCGGCGTCGACGCAGCGTCACAGTTGACCAATCCTTCCTTTCCGCGGCAATTCCGTTCGCAGTCTCCTCCATTCATCCTGTGCGGATCGTGGTGAATCGCTCGAGGGGACCGCGACGCGACTTCTCGCGGTTGCCCGGAACGTTCGAGGCAAAGAACACGTCTCCAGCCCCAGGTTGGCTGTGCTTCAACGGGGAGAGTTATTACCCGGGGTGTTGTATTCAGGTAACTACAAGGGCGACCATAATGCTGGAAGTAATGCGAATTTGCTTGACAAGTGGTCGGAGGGTTGCGAGCTGCATTCGAAATCAGCTCCCCGACCGCCGACGGGTCCCGGGCTCGGAAATTCCGCGCGTTTCGCCAAATATTCCTCGCGTTCGCGTCGTACGTGCGTTCCACCGTCACCTAGATAGGTACGTACGGTGACCACGCGGTGACCGTTCTCCGTGAAAACGCCGCCAGGAGGATGCGAATTACGATCGATCCGACGCGACGACCACCGCGCAACGTAATCGCCCGACAGTTTCGACACTGGAAAATCGGACCACGGGATTCCGGGACTCTCGACGCTTCGACGATCCGTAAGCGTTCGCGTCCGCGTCCGCATCCGCATCCGCATTCGCGTTCTCAGGAAGATCGCCGTTTCTGTATCCGCCGCGCCACGGGAAATGACCATAGACTAGAGATTTCGCAACGTTTATGTAGATTGCAGGAAGCAGCCGCGTAGAATATCAAGATCCCCGGTCGTCGCGTCGCGCGTCGGCCCGTTGAATTATTATGTTATAGCATTACGTGGCTGCTCTTTACTTTACCGGACTCAACATTTTTGCCTTTCTCCTATAAATTGTTATATATTTAATGCTGATAATACATATAGAGCGGGTATTGCGATTGTTGTTTGAGTTTTGGAATGGCCACGATTTTTCAAGTTTTCCATTTTTCTAACCACAGCGAACGCGTCTACATTAATCAGCTGTCTGAAGTAAGCCTTTTGACACACCGATTTGGAATGTATGATATGTTCACATCAAGGACGGATGTTTTCAACAACGATATGTTTTTGCTACCACCAAAATATGTGTCAGGGGCTACAAACACATTCTGAATGACCTGCTATATTAGATAATTCAGATATTGACGGAACGAATAGTAATAAATTTTGCCCTATTTATCGATTCGTGGGAGCGAATTTCTTTTCTACAGAGATCGCGGTGACTTTAAGTTCACCTAAACAGAACATGTAGTCGTATTCTCCATCGACCTCGCCCCCCCTTTTTTTGTAATTAATATTTATTACCCATGGGGTTCGCGGCGGTTATTAATTAAATGTGATCCTCACCGGAGACGAGGTACATTACTCGACACGATCCGCCTCGAGGCTTTCTCAAATCTTCCCTTCACCCCTTCCGCTTCTCTTAACCCCTCCGCACTTCTCCGGAGGCCATTCTTATCTGTTTCAATTGTCTCAATTGCTGGAAACTTTCCACAGAATTATCGCAACCAGTGTAGAACTTGTCGATGATCGCGCTGTTTCCCAAACTAATTCGAGCGTAGAATGCTTTAGGGGCTGTTTGATAATTTAGGGCGGTTTAGTAGTAAGGGTCGCAAGGTCACGTTTCATGCATGGATTTGCTTAGCACTTTGGGAAATTGAGACGAACTGTAGTATTTGATTCGAATTTATCCTATTTATTAGTCAAAGTGAGCGAAAGTTCTTTTGTCTAGAAGTCTCCGAGTAAATATCCATGAACCTTTTTCTTCGGATAATTTATAATTAAACAGCAGAGACTTTTATGCACAATGCAAATTTTTTTAGTCGATTCTAAGAAACAGGAAATTCAATAAAATTGAACTCGCTCTTTTAATTATTTAACCAAGTCAGAAATAATGTATGTATAATACTTTTTTATTAATTATTTACACTTACGATACTTTTAACTTCTTCCAATGTTTCCTCAGTTCTATAAACATTGCAGTCTATTTATAATTTATTGTTTCGAAAATAATGCAAATTTTGGTTTTTAAAAATATACTGGAGTTCCAGTATATTTCTTCCTTGAATTACTTTAAAACCATAGAGAAATTTAATTAATAATTAAAAAGCAACTCCATGATCGTGTACACGCCTGCTACTTAATACCGATTGTTCGTAACGTGGGATACTCAGTATACTTCTATACTCAGTATAGAAGACACCGATGTCGAAACTCTGGGAAACACTGCTCTAAGGCATTGCCAATTATTTGTATTATTTGTAAAATCGTCCGTTGTCCGAGGGTTAATAACCCATTCATACCAACGAATAAGGATCAACGAAGAAGCGATGTCGGTCGAATTTGTGTAAAAACATTCCGTACCAAATACACCTTTGGGGATTAGCTCCCACGTAAATTTGATCAAACTCAACATTCGCGGATCCAGCGTATCCGCGGCTTTCAGCAAGTGGATCCCCTCATTTGAAAGGAACCATTTGAATTCTTAAATCGCGAGCTCCCAAGTTGAACACACGAGAAGACTAGGTCTCTCGAAATCCTTAAGAAACCAAGATCACGCTGCAATCCGTGTTCCCTCTCTCAGTCTCCCCGATTAAAGATAATTATCAAGTCCGAAGAGGTGGGTAGATGGGACTTCCAGCGAGAAGAGGGTGGTTCACAAGTTGTCGGGGCAGCGATGGCGGTAAAAACGTAATGAAAGCCGATGGGAACGAGGCGAATGTAAGCGGATCAACTAGAAAAAATAAGAGAAAAAGGTGAACAGGAAGAAGAAGAGGCTGTTCGAGGAGAAAGAGAGAGAAAGGGAGGAATATAGGAGAGCGCTCGTTCTCGAAAATGAGCAGTTCTTGGCCCAGTTAACGCCTACGAGGAGACAAGCGACTGGCTATAGAGTCTGTTGCTGGTCGGTCTTGGCGCGGGAGCTTTCGCAAAGAGGTTATTTCGCGAGATGTCACGCCTGGTCCATTAATAACCGTGGCCGCAAGCTCCCAAGGACTAGGGTGTCCCCTCTCTATCCGTTCTTGTCTTCTCTTGGAGTCATGGCGCGAGCAGAGAGCAGGGTGCAGGGAGCCCATGTCTTCAACCCACCATGATTCTCCTGACGGCGCGGCGCGCGGCGTCGAGCGTGAGGAGTTTGCAAAACTCTCCTCGCGAGACGTAGTTAACGGAACCGGCGGGGCGCGGCGCGGCGCGGCGCACGCGGTCATGTACATATAATAGACAGAAGGAATCTCCCGTGGGTGCTTGGCAGCTCATTTCGCATACGGGTTTTTTTAGTGGTCGTGCAAGTCGTTCCTAGCGAATCGTTCCGTGCCGGGGGTCGAGTGTGTCGCGAGCAACAAACCCTTCCTTCCTCTTTGCCCTTCAACGTGCCTGGGTTTCCCTACCGTGACGCGGAGCATTTTACCGGCAGCGATGGGATCGAGCCTGCTTCAACCGGAAACAGAGTTTTATTTCGCTCGGGAAGGGTTGGAGCCGGCGCGGATCTTGTTGCATCGTTTGTCATACAAATATTAGAAATTCTAATATACTATATGATATATAATATGTTGGGCAAAAATTGTATTTAAATACATTGTCTTTAAATTGTATTTAAATACAAATTTCGAATAGCGAATAAAAGATACTAAATTTGTATTCGTTATTCGAAGGTCCGAATACAAAAGTGTCTTTTATTCGACTTTTATTTCAATATAAATGCTTAATTTCTTCGTTTTCCTAACGAAACAGTTAAGTCTTCGTCATTCATTTATGCACCCGCATTTAATGACGAGTATTTATAGGCAGGCATTTAGTCTGCAAATACTCGTCCACAAACATTCGTACGCTTACGTTTAATCTCAAAGAAGCTCTCGCTCCCAAAGAGTTTTACACAGAGGTCTAACAATTCTCGTCCGCAAACAGACGCAAACGCGGACCCTCGTTCGAGAAAAGCAATTTGGGAATCTTCGTTCTTAAACACTTGCATTTCCTCGCAGCCCTCATTATAACTGACAATCGTAATATGTACATTTTAGTTCAGCAAAATTAATATTTAAATTTTTTATCACGTAAAAGTATAGTGTAGGGATTATATTGTATACGCAAAATTGAAACGCAATTAAATTTTACAGCTAATGCTGGATTTAAAATTAAATACATGTACACGAGACAATAAGGTCATTCCAAGGACATATGTTGAACTTGTTCTTTTCTGTACAAACACAGAACTCGTTCTTTTCTGTACAGACGGCCGCATACAGTGGGCTGGATCAGGAAAGGTGACATTTTACAGTAGTTCATGTCTAACTTTTAGAAAGCAGTTAGAAGTGTCCGGGTTTCAGACGGAAAAGTCCGGAGTTTTTATGTCGTTCGTTCTAGGTTCGCGATTTCAGAGATGGCAACCTCGCTGTCAGTAATATAAGCAGCAGCAAAAACGTGTAAATTATCCATAAAATAATCTCGAGTAAATAATCAGTCGAAAAAAGAGTGAAGAAAAACGATCGCTGTGCTTCGTTAAATCTGTTTACGGAGCTTCTCTGAAACGTGCGAGAATCGTAATTAAAGCATCTCGCCGAGAAAGCGAAGATTACCTTATATATTTATCATGAAACTCAAGAAGCACGCTCTGCAGCCCCGGGAAGTGGCGCTTGAGCTCGTCGAGTTGGCGGAGCACCTAGTCACGCCCGGAAAATAATTTTCACAGTCAATATTACAAATTGCCGGGAATTAAATTCGCTTCGGCTGACCACGCTAATAAGGGCGTCGCCGTTCGAAGTATCTCGTGGAGCCATCGCGACGCGCCGCCGCCGCCGCCGCCGCTGCCGCACAGTTTCGTGGACGAAGCAAATTTTACTGACAATCGCAAGCCCCGCAGTTCGTTCAATAATGCGAATTTGAGGAATATCAGCTTGCTCCCTCGGTCCCCACTCATTTTACTTCCTGCTCCCGTTCTAAGTAAAACGAAATCGCTCCAAGTGGAACTTAATACGGGAATAATGAGCTCTTTCATTGTGGTACAAATTAATAACGCTGATACCTCCTTACCGGTATCAATTACACTAACCTTATTACTCGCTTGAGAAAACGTTGAGGATGTACCTTGCCCAGATTGCGTCCCCTTCTCAAAAGATCTTTATTTTATACAGGCTGTTCGCGGTAAAATGGCCTAGCGTTTTTCTCGTAAACGGTATTTGGCGAACTTGTAGAAAAGGGTGCTCCCCTCAGATTTCAATCATCCTGACACTATGTTGTCAAAATCACCATTCCGAACAACATTTGCCTTTAAAATTTTTGTCGGTCTCTCAGCCAGTATTTAAAAAAAAAATGGAAAAAAGGAAGAACTTACAGTATATCATTTTTATATTTGTACAATTTTTTAAATGAATGGTATACGTTTCTTAAAAACGTAATAAAAGTAAAAGATTTTCGGTTACTTATAACCATTATTTTTTGCCAATACGATTTCAGTCGATTGAATACTTGTTATTCTATGACTTTGTTTCCTTTTAGGTTGTAACAGTTATGGTCCCTGCTCCTTATGTAATGATTAACTGTTTTGGCTTGCACCACTTTCACATCGAATGGCTGACAGAAAAAAAAAGAAATGCTAATTTCTATAATTGTTCAACCGTACAGAAGTATGTAACCCTTTAATAATTTCGACTCTGTGAACATTGAAAAATTAATTCAACAGAATTTGCGGGAGAATCGAGTATTCATCGTGACACGGAAAAGTGTGGGACACTCCGGCCGTGGGAATCGAGTACGGATCAGCAATTAAGGAAATTACAGGGGCAAAAAGGGGGAGAGAAAGGGGACCGGAGGGAACAGTGAGAACGCGAGTATGATGAACGACGCCGAGAAAGAGATAGAAAAACATGATAAAACCCGGACCAAGGCCGGATTAATGTACGGTTCTTAATTTTTCGCTAATCCATAATCTTCCTCCACTGGTCGGAGCACTCTCTTAATTCGATCTCGCCGTATAATTATATGTAAGGTGGTACGGTTCAAAATTAACGTCAAACATCGGGGGTAAATTCTCCGAGAATCTCGTTAGGAAACGGAAGTGTCGTTAGATTCCATTAAAAATCAGAACGAAGAAATTAGCACCTCATCGGATATCGTAACTGTAGAAACAGAGACGGGTGATGACAGTCTGACGATAAGAGTTAAAAGTGTACTCGAAGTGTCGACAACTTTCATCCGCTTGATACACTTTTCATACTTCGAATCTAATTGTAAGTCGGCGGGCTTATCCGGTCAAATTGTGGGATGAATTAAAGTACAAGAACCTTATTCCCTTTCCAAAATTAGTTACACTAGAATCAAGTTACACTGGGATTTTAATCTTTTAATTAGTTTTAATTAGTTTTCTTTCTATTTTACTTTTCTGTTATTACTCTTGCTGTTTTACTTTTCTTTTATTACTATTACTATTTCACTTTTGTTTTATTATACTATTACTATTAAATACAAATTATTTATCTGCATTCGTTGCAAAATACTGGAGCTACCACGTATACATTTACTTCGCTTTTTCATCATCTTAATAAGTCAAAAATACTGCAGCAATATTTTTAGAGAGATTCTCGGAACAGAATATTATCACTGCTTCGAATTTTTCTCGTAAATGCATAAAATCCGTAGTTTAATAATTAGTAGATGCCCGAAAAGCCCTCTAATGCGATAATATGTGGAGCACATGTTGAAATAAAAACGGGATTTAAACAATTTTACGTAATTTATATTTAACAACATATTATTTCATTTTCATGGACTCCTCCGCTTTGTTAGTCCAGATATATTCTTATTGATTATTTCTTATTTTAAGTTATATAAACGTCCAGAATTCGTATATTTACAAGAGAGAGGATCAAGAATTCAATTTTGTATATTACTGGCGGAGGTAACATAATAAATTCTATGAGTTTCACGAAAATTGTTTTTCCGCTGTTTTATAACTATTTTCTTCATCGTTCTCTAGGTATTTCATGAAAAGAGGAAACTGAAATGATTTTACCTCCCTTAATAACAAAAATGGAGCGAGTACAAGCTATGTCTGCATTGCGGTTGACTTATACTACTTGTACACCGTTATGTTCCGTAATATTCTGAATTTCCAGTTCTCTAAACCTCTTTGCTGAGCGAACTCCAAGATCTACAACAAGAATAATTTCAAACGACATTGAATGACCTTGGAAATATAAACACAAAGACGTTAGCGTTCACTCACTTGTGTAACGTCTTAGTACGACAGTAATGGTGTGTTTAAAGTAATTTAAATTGAAATATCTCCTGAACCACACTAACTTTTCGACATACATAGGTTAGTACTTTTTTATAACGAATGCCCAGCTGTATCGATTGATCTATTAAACAATACGTTATTCCATTCAAAAAAATTGAAGGTGACCTTCATATCTCTAAAAAAAATTACATAAAAACATTAATTTTTTGGTATCTTATGAGCCCAATTTTACCATTCAACTTTGTCCTTCAGACATTTGGCGTATTTTTAAAAAATACTTTCAAACGATAAATATAGTATGTGTACAGACTGAAGCCTAATTGAAATTTCTGAAGTCAGATAAATCGGAGAACGGATATGGCAATCGCGTCAATGAAATAATTACGTGTTTTCGATTTATTGAATTCGAGATTGCATTATGCCCGCGAGTAATTCAATTGAACCACTCGATTTCGTCGCGAGATCTTCTATTTTAACGGTTGATTCTGATTCCATAAGAAACTTCTGCTCCGGCAACGGACCGTGGAACGGCAACTTAGAATCGATTCTCTTCTATGACAGTTGAGAAAATAGGTGTTCGTTCCTCTGTCGTATAAAACGAAGATGTCCTCGGACGGGGTTACCTTCGCGGGAATTCGAGGGATCCAATTAACGGTCCGTGGATTCAGGGCTAATTGTGAGAATCGTCTCTTACCGGCGTCGAGCGTAAACAGAGTTGTAAATTTTTCCAGCACAGTCCACGTTTAATTGAATCTTTGAAGCGGACCTTTGAATGCTTCGTCGCGCAAGGCTCCTCGAGTTTCAGAGACATCGGAGATTCCACGACCGATGGCCGAATAACAGTAAGGTATTGGCTGCCTTTTATGACCAATCGAATTTAGCTCGGGTCACAATTATGTGTATGAAGCCCCGGGTCAGGTGGACTAACTTTATCGAAGCCTCTCTCGGTAAAACGATTCCATTCCCCATAATTTGAAAGGTACTTTCTAACGAGAAAATATATTTTTTTCATAATATGAAATAAATATTATCTGTATATTATCATAGTATAGTGTGCGTCAAACCAATTGTAAGCAACAGTCGAGACAAGAACAATATAATACGTAACATCTGTTTCCCGTTGGTGTTCTAGGCGAGAATCCAGCAGCCATGCAGCACGGAGGTAGCGGTGCGCTGAGATCCGCCATAGTCCTGACCATGATCGCAACGCTCGGCTCGTCGCTCTTGAGGTGACCGTGATGGCTCGACTCAATCTTCGCGGGCCTTCAGTTCGAATGGTGCTAATTTGTTCTACATCTTCGCGGGCAACCATCAGTCGCCAGGCGATCCCGAAGAAACGGACTTGCTGGGCCCGCGGCTCCGGCGCGGCGCGGCGTGGCGGAACATTGCGACGACCGGGCCGAACTCTGTTCACGAAGTGGACGGTTTCCCCGCCGAAAGTGGAAAGCAACCAGGAAAAACCCGCGGACGCTTTCCACGGGGGAAGGGAGAAAGTTAGCGAAAACGCGGAAGCGACACCGGGCGACACGTTTTTCGCAGTCTCCGCGAAAACGAATGCAATAGAGGACGAGGCTCCTGCGTGAGAGTCCTCGTTCCTCGCGAAGGCACCATCGACAAACTCTTTTTTCTTGTTCCTTCACATTTCCTCTTTTCTTTAGGGCGTCGAAACGGACGATAGCGCGAAGATCTTCACCAAGAAGGACAACGAAGTTTCCCTTCCACCGAGACTATACATATACACCGACGGCTCGTGTGCACTGCCGCGCGATCCCTTTCGAGCTGTGGGTCCACTGCTCCCAAGATACTCTGTATTCGACAGTTTTTCTGTTTACGTTTGCGCACAGGGAGAACGTGAATACGTCGAACACGAGAATGGGACGCGAATGGGTTATTCTCTGTCGTTGTTTGCTCCGTCGAAAAACGGCTTCTCGATTACGATAAGAGACGATGACGTGCACGTGATCAACGCGAGGAGGACGCGTTACCACAGCTGCCGAGGATGAAACGAAGTTCCGAGTAGGAAGACTAACATATCAGTCGATTTCCGAGAACGGAAATCGCGGATCTTTCGGTTCGTTCGAGCTCGGCGCGAGACGCTGCTCCCGATCAAAGCTGAGGAAAAGCGTCCTCGGGAAACAGAAAGTTTCTGTGACGACGCGGCGCGACGTAATTAATTCCGTCGAGACTCTTTCCTTTGAAACGCGACGTGGTGTCACTGTTAAACACGGCGGCACTGTTCGATGCCGCGTGCTCGGATCAAAAGGGATTTGAACAGAACTTCTGTCAAAAGAACGAGTACGAAACTTGCTAGTTACTGTACGCACAAGAACCGTAGAAGTCGAACTTTCCTTTCAGTTTCAGCGGTTACGGAAACTTCGGAAACGCAAGGGAAAGCAATGATTTTTCATGGTTTTCATGTGTGCACGAAATTATCAGAGGCGTTCTACTCGTTGATTGGACGTCGGGAACTTTCGGATACGCGGGGTGTCCCACGTTACTGTCCCCACGATTTTTCTGGCATTTCCGGTAGCTAAATAAAAAAGATCACCTTCATTCTCTTACGTGGCAGTACATATTTTCTTGTACATAATGTTCTTGCTTATGTCGAGACGAATTCAACGGCCTAGTATACTATGACCCTGGTATGACCTTAACAGTAAGGTCTGAACAGTAAGGCAGGCTTGTTTCAGGCTTAATTGACACACTCCAGAGACGGTGGAGAAAGCGAGACCAGTGTCGCCAGATCGAGGAAATCGAGGGGAATACAGTTTACCCCCTCTCTGATAACCAGACTATACTTGGGCCCAAATAAGAAGGTACTTGTTCTGCGTTGTTTTTAACTGTTTTTTTTTTTTATCTCTACCGGAACTGCCCGCGAAAAATCGTGGCGACAGTTACGTGAGACACCCTGTGATAGAACGAATCATGTTTTATGGCCCTGTACACACTTGGCAGGCAATTACAAGATTATCAGCCTGATTGGTAACGGGTAGGCGCGGTATAATAACCTAATCAAGATCTAATCAATACTGCTTTGTGTAATTATGCACGAGCACATACTACTTCGCCGATCGTTGACATAACTGAGCTACGTTGGTGGAAAAGCAATGGCTGTTTTCGAACGGTGACGAGGTTATTCGCGTTATGAATAGGCAGCGGATCTTTTTGCAAAATAAAAATGTTCCATATCAATTGCAAGAAAAGAAAGTTAAAGAAAAGCGTCTGGCTCCTTCTAATACTTTCGATAAGCTTCGATACCTTCGTAGCTGTATGTTTCACTTGTTTCTGCTGTCAATGCATAAAATGGATAATCTACTATGATCATGAGACAGGGTCGAGAGACGACCTTGGAAATCGAAACAAGTGGAAAGCATGAATTTGATGACATGCACGATATATAAAGCTGGACAAACGAGCGTTCGTAAAATTTCGAATCGCATGATGCCCCCGGTGTTTATTGCGCAGCGGTATGCAAATTTGCTTTCACTTCGCGCCGCTGCAAATTTGACACTTTGATTACCGGACCGTTGAGAGGACAATCATTTTTGCATGGGACCCGGCACACGACCTGGCAAATGCGCTTGCATAAACGCCGGATACGTGCGATCGATCTGTCCAATTCACGTCCGTGGAACCTATGACGTACAATCGCGCGTGTTAATCGGTTTTTCTGGCCGGCTCCGCGAGTGGATTCCAGGTTCTCTGTCCTTTTTCCCTGTCGAGTCAATCGAAAGGGATAACGTGAATCACGGCGATATCCCCGGCCTATCGACCTAATCGGGGCTACGTTGATGAATTTCATGACGACGATCATGAATCCGGAGAGACCTTTCAACCACTCTAAAACGGGATTTAGTGAAATTGGGATCGGTTTCGGTTGATCGACGACCAGCTACCTTTATTATTTACCGTACTTGGATTTGATGCCCCTTTGAAATGACTTCGTCGTGGTTTATGAGCCTCTAGAGGGTGCTGCTGATGTAATTATAAAGACTCGATCTGAAACTGTTGTTCCACAACAGGCATGTCAAGCACGCGGCCCGTCGACAAGTAGTCTGCGGCCCGAGCAAAAACTTTCAAACTGTTGATGACAATTTATAGGTTTTACACTCCAATTTTACTGCAAATTAATTTCAACCTTCTGTAAATCAGATCAATCATCGAAATGCGAATACGTGAAATAGATTCTATGTAGCGATGGCGATACATTTCAATTGTATCGATATTCCGTATCGTTACAAGTGATATATCGGAAATGTACTGCTCCTGTGCTTGCTCGTGTCCTGATATCGATATGTGTTACCTTTCATTTTTATTGACAGCGCGCAGTATTTATTTAATATAATTTCATCTGTATAGGGTTCGTCAAGTCAATTTGAATGGCGATTGAACATCGAAAGTCATAGAATCGATAGAGGTGAAACAATGACATTGTTAGTAGTGATAGTCTTAATTACGATACACTTGTGGCTTAAGTATCGGTACAGCAATACATCGTTACATTAGGCATCAACGTATCGAACTTGAAATTATAGATATCTCGATATAACGATGCTGCATCGCCATTACTAATTCCGTGTCTTTTCCACTGACGAAGAAAAACGTCGTTCGACCGCGTTCCGCGTGACAAAGAACTGGGGAGAGTAGTTTTCAAATATCGGTCCGGCAATTACAGGATGCTCGCGTTCTCGTTTCGTTTCCATGGAAAGGAAGCGGCTGCGAGTTCGTTGAAATTTGTAACATCGAAATAAAGAGTCTCGTCGCTTAACCGCAAACTAATAGAACCGTCGAATCGGTGAATTCAAGGGGAACAAAACAATCGAAAGAGAAACGTAGTTCTCTATACGTACCTACAAAACACAGAGACTACGGACGAAGGGGACAAAGGAAACAATGGGTTGATTGAACATCTATCTATGAAAAAACCAATAGCTGCAATTTGATTTCCCGTGAACGTTCGGTTCTCAGGAGCGGACGCGGCCGTTGAAAACCGTCCCGAGCATGGTCCAGGTGATAATTAAATTTATCACATGCATCGGTTACACGGATACGCGGGTTTTGTGCATGCGCGTGCCCACATTGAAATATTTTGCACCTGCCCGTGCAATAATGCCCCTTGCTAAATTATCGTATTATACAAGCGGCGAGCGCGAGCGGTTACCCCGCGCGCGCGCGCTAGGGGTTGCTGATTTACGGTCAACTACCCGCTACGTCATTGTCACGAGCCGTTTAACCATTCTGAATCGTATCTATTGCCCATTTCCATTCCATGATCGATTCTTAACCCGCTTTGCCCGCAAAAACTCGATCCCGTTCGCCTCGTTACCACGTTCTTTAATCGCCGGGCTAACTCATTCTACGCCATTTCGAAATCACTTTTTACAATGGACTCGCTGAGTTCACACGTTCGCTGCCTCGTCACCCACATTTCGACGACGACATTAGTTTTTCTTCAGCATTTTTCCCATGCGAGACTTATTTCTGCTGTAC
Source organism: Lasioglossum baleicum (assembly GCF_051020765.1). Classification (NCBI taxonomy): domain Eukaryota; kingdom Metazoa; phylum Arthropoda; class Insecta; order Hymenoptera; family Halictidae; genus Lasioglossum; species Lasioglossum baleicum. The sequence goes on from NC_134931.1 coordinate 21,061,545, forward strand.
AAAAATGTTGGCTGTGTTTCCGTTTACGTCCGTGCTCAGAATCGAATGAAATTTTCGGAATAGGTCCTTTTTTCACTAAAATGATGATTGTCAGAAGGATTTTTGGCGACTCGAAAAAAAATTATTTATCATTTCAATGTCAGTCCCTACCTTACCGACAAATTGTTTTACTGCGTGCAACTGTAACGAGCCGTACTTTCTTTTGGGGTGAAATTACAAAAAAGTGGACTACACATTCGTGATCATATATTTTCCGTAAGCGGAATAATGCATGTGCATTTAGCAGTGGCACTATTCTTTTTTTTTTTTAACGGAGAATACGTAAAAAGTACGTATTTGGAAAAATATCTTTATTAAAAGCTACTTAACTTTATTAAGTAAACGTAAATTATGATCTATAATAAAACCCACCAGTTTTTATCAGCAGAGATTGCAACGGTTGTAGACCTACTGTCTTAAAAACTCTGCACAGTTACTTCTCTTTCTGTCAACATGTACAGGATGATTGAATAAGAAAATGACCGTTTGTCGTCTTCTTGAAATTCTTCCGTATTGTCATTCCTTTATTTATGTATCTCTGGCTCTCGTTCCGAGTAATTTTCTTCAATATCTTGTTTACCACTCGAGACCTCCCATCTTGCGTTCTCAACCCTTCTTTTTCTTAGGGGCGCGTCCCGTCCCCGCCGGAATTGCCATCCATTTCCATTTCTCAGAGAGCGAACCGCTGCTGTCGACGGTTGGAATTCGCAAAAAGCCGCATTTGCGAATTAATGGTAAACACTCGATGGTCCGGCTTTCAAGTCGAGAATCTTTTCCAGGGTATCGTGGTCTCCAGACAGAGTTGACGGCGACTTCTGTTGTGTAACTTTGTGCATCGAGTGTACTCACCAAGACTTTGTTCATATTTATTATAATAAGCGATTCCTACTCTCATAGAATTAAAAAGTTTCGTTTACCAACGAATAATGTTATTCTTACAATCACCATAATCGTGAATAAGGTCATAACTAAAGTAAAATACAAGGATTTGTGGCAAGGACAGTGTCACTTTAGAGTCGATGGAGGCATCCATAATATCATTTTATGGAGCCTAATCGAATTTACTTTCAAAAACAGTTTTCTGAAAGGTCAACCCTCCGAGTGCTGTGCCGGAGTCATTTTCGACCGGGATCATCCAAGTTGACATTTAAGTACTCAATTTGTGGCAATTAAACTAACGGAATAGCTGTTTCCTTGAGGATATCGAACGACTAATGTGTCCACGCGAGATATCATCAAAAGTAAATTTTTAAGAATTATTAATTAGAGCTGTGAACGGTCCTAAGCATTGCCAATTATCTGCTAATAATAGCTCAGGTTTATGGATACATCGATTTATCAAATTATTGGGTTGGCAACTAAGTTCATTCGGTTTTTGTGATTTATCTCAATGTAGAAAATCGAACGAACTTATTTGCCAACCCAATAGTATCAGTATGCATTGTGATTAACATATGCATATAAATATTCACGAAAGTAACACATTTAATGTAATTTAATTCATTGATTTAATTCATCAGATTGTACAATGGGAAACTTTACATATCTTAAGTAGAATACTTTTTTCACGTTTTTATATGTTAAGTGTTAATTTTAAGTATTAATTATTTTCCATGTTGATAAATATCATTTCTCTGGCTCAAAAATTCTTAATCTTCGAAGCCAAAAACTCAAATGTACAAATATTAAATTATTAACTAACACGTTTAATGTCAACTTCATGGAATTATTTAAGCACTTACATGGAAAGACTTACATTAAAATTTTGAAGCTTCATTTTGATTCCTCCTCGTAATTATCTATTTTAAAAAAGACATATATATCGTTGAATATTCAAAAACTTGTTTGGACATAACCTGAATATAGAAAAGATCAATTTTGTTTAAACAATAATAAGCAGTTTTCTTTTAATCACATTACGCAGTGCTATTCAACTCGTTGCAAAATTGATTTCAAGTTAATTTTGCTGGTACCGCTTGTTCCGAATTGCGCGAGAGTTAATTCGTTTAAAATCACATGGAAGCATGGATGCGTTAATATAAATAACCTCCCTTACCCTGCCAAGTTGGTAGAGTATACGGGAGAAAAACCATAGTCCAATAGACTAGCCATTTTCGTGCTAACTTGCCCTCCACTTGAACGGTGTATAAAAGAGACATTAAAACAATCTGTTTATACACCCCTTGTTAAATGCATAAGGTAGCTGGTCGGATTCGATAGAGCAGGTGCGACATCACGGAAATATTTATCGCCTTCGCAGCTCGTTGTTGACGTAAAACGGTTCGTTAATTAAAAACTCCACATCTACGGGCGACTCATTAATGCGCAGCGCCACTATAATCAGGTCACGACCGGCTTAAAATTCGTTTAAGCACCGGAGTTCGTTCTTAGCGGACATAAAGCTTTCATTGTACTTGCAGCGATTTCCTCAGACCGCGAAATTATGTAAAACCAAACGAAGTGGCACCGTGTGGAAAACAAAGCGTGCTTTAACAGCTATTGCTCATTCACTCGTGACGTAACTTACATGGTTTTTTTCGCGAGTGTTCCCGATAATAACTGAACTATGGCTTCCGGGAATAACAATCACCTATTAAGGGTGCCGGCGCGGCGCGGCGCGCCCGTGCAAGAGTGTGGTGGCACACGCACACATCGCTAGATCCGCATACACGTATACGAAATTAGTACAAGGTTTACAAGAACACAAAATGACGCTTCAAAATTGCAATGAGAAGTTCTGAAGCGGTCAATTGTGATTCCGAAAAGTCAAATCTATGTCTGCCCGGTGAGCAAAATGCATATTTTTAGGTTATCGAGGAATAATTTGTAATATTCGGCAGATACCGCCTGTCACGAGGCATCCGAAGCAAGCATGATATCACAAGATGGCCGCCACTGACAGATTTTCGTAAATATTCAGAGATTTATCGTTCGAATCGAAAAAATCGCTCTGCATCGACATAGCCAGAACATGTACAGAGGCGGTGGTGTGTATTCTTAGTTGATTAATTAATTATTTAAACACGAAAAATGGGTTGGAAAAAAGAATACAGCACCTCGAGGTTCCGAAATTTTGCACTAGTAGCACCACTCTCTCTGATTAGCCGTATTCTATTATAACATTTGTAACGTACAGTTTAGGAAAGAGACAGTGGTGCTACTAAGGCAAAATTTCGAAACCTCGAGGTGCTGTATTATTTTCCGAAACATTTTTCGTGTTTAAATAATTAATTAATCAACTAAAAATACACACCACCGTCTTTGTACATGTCCTGACTATGTCGATGCAGAGCGATTTTTTTTATTCGAACGATAAATCTCTCGATATTTACGAAATATAAATGTTACGAATTATTCCTCGATAATGTAAAAATATGCATTTTGGGCACCGGGCAGACATAGATTAGACTTTTAGGAATCACAATTGACCGCTTCAGAGCTTCTCATTGCAACGTTGAAGCGTCATTTTGTATTCTTCTGAACCTTGTAATTTCATAGACGTATATGCGGATCTAGCGATGTGTGCGTTTGCCACCACACTCTTGGACGGGCGCGCCGCGCCCGGCACCCTTAAAACTGCAATATCGAACATATAATTTTTCATAGAAAGTTTACTTCTACCATGAAAAACTTCATAGAACGTTCGAAACTGTATTAATTTGGTCAATTCTCTCGTAAAGGTAACCAGAATTCTACAGTGGATGACCGCATATAAACGTTTATTAAATTCTGCTGAAGTTTTTATGGCACTTAGTTTACGACGCGATGCAAGTTTTTATAAACCATTAATACGCGGAGATCCGCAGCCTAGTTATTAGCGCGACGTGCGAAGGTGGATGACCTAGTTCTACGGAGAATTGATTTTCGAAACGAAACGGATAGGTCGTTCGTTAAGGGGTTGCCCCGTTTTCAAGTTCCATTTCTTTTTGAACGTGTCGCGTTTCGAAATTATGTTCCTAAAGTTTTATACCTTATTGTCGATTGAAAGAAATGACAACGTTACAACGATAAGGATTAGTGAAATATCGTTGTCGGTCAGAAATGATTCCGGCTTAGGCCTAGAATTCGCAGGAGTCCGGGGTTAACTATTACACCCGCACGAATTCCGACTTATGATGGTATCGAGCCTCATATCAGACGAGCCGGAGCCGAGGTTAAAAGCTCGAAACCCGACAGAGAATTGCCCTGATCGGCTACGATTAATCGTTCGCGCGAACCAAGTGGCGGAAACTTTCCTCCTCGCGTCGACGTCGCGCGTCGTTTAAAATCCTCGAGCGCTCCCCAATTTCCGGTTTACCGAACCAGGCGACGAGAATTTCACGCGTTCCGTATCAAACCGACGCCTATGCCTCCGATCCGCGAACGAGAGAGTTTGTTGGTGTGCGCCTGTTGTCTCTGTATCTGCATGTGTACGAGTATGCGTGTGTGTACATCCCCGACTGTTCTCGATTTACGAATAAAACGCGTTTGATAAACCGAAACGAGAGATAACGTAAGATTAACGAAACGACGAGGGTACAGTATCCCGAGGTTAGAGGAAATAAGTCATTACGCAATGGATCGTTCCGAGTGGAGATCGGCGAGATCGCTGGGAAGAGCGCGCGAGCAGCTTCTTTCAATTGTATCTGTTCAGATACGAATGCATATTCGTTAGCGGTGTGCGAAACCGGGACGGAACGGGAACGGGAACTTCGGGGGCTGTGTTCCCGTTTACATCGGTGCTCAGAATTGGATGAAATTTTGGGAATAGCCTCTTTTTTCACTAAAATGATGATTGTCAGAAGGATTTAATAAAATCTTTTTACTATTTTTATGTCACTCTAGACTACTCTAGAGTCTAAGTAGAGGTGGCATTAAGAATGATTCAATTATAGATCAAATGTGTGAACTTTTATGGCGCTATGAGGTCAGCAAAGCTGGTGATGATGCATTTTTGCAATTAATTAAAGGTATTAAATATGTAGATTCTCGAAATTAATATAAAATGTTTTCAAAATTCCAATTGTTAAACCAATTAATTGAATATCTACAATGGAAAAATTATGCGATCAGAATTAGTTAGGATTAGGTGGTAGGGGGGCGGAGTCCACGCATACGAAAATGCAGGAGTGGTGTCAGTAAGATAAGGAGTGACATTGTAAAATGGTGAAAAATTTTTTTTCGGGTAGCGAAAAATCCTTCCGACACACATCATTTTAGTGAAAAAGGAACCTATTCCGAAAATTTCATCCAATTCTGAGCATGGACGTTTCGGAAGTTCAGCCTTTATTGCAAAGTTGATAGTGGATTCTAAATGTTGAATTTGTTTGTATATAAAAACAAGAATATATGTATTAGTTTAATATTTTCTACCGAGGAAATATACATGTAATGGACACGATGTGTCGCAAGAGGGTAAAAGGGGTTAGCGTAATGCAGAAAATATGTTGGAAAATGATAAAACAAGTATGTATTATATTAAATGAACAAAACATGTTGCAAGGGAGTAAACCAAGTTTGTGTAATAAGTTGCTTGCAAGATGGTAAAGCAAGTTTGTGTCAATGTTTGGTAAAGCGTGTTTATCGAAAAATTAGCGTCTACCATATTTTAGGACAGTGGAACCAGTGCCAATATTCGTAAAAAAATTGTTTCAATTCACCAAGTCGATTTCTACTGCGTTAAAAAATAATTGTGTCTAAATTATCTCATTCGATATTATCGCCTCCAGTAATTTATTATTTATTCGACAGTATCAAATGTGTAATCTGAAAGTTCTAAAGTTGTAATCCAACTTTAAACACGCGTTACTTTTGAACCGGTGGATTCCTAACGTTAAAATTTAGATTTTTGGAATTTTCTCGTGAAAATCTACAGGATTATGTAAAAAGAAGTCTGAAATTTCGAATGATTTTATATAAATCAAGTGAAACATTTCAGCAGTTTATTGTTATTTTTTTCTGCTGAGCAGTTCAAGTGTGGACGCGAACACTTCCGGAAGAATGTGCATTGATTCCGATGTCCAGTCGTAACGATCCAAACCGGAGCACATTGTATGTAACATCGAAAAAACATTCGTCTATAAAGTGTTCGGTTCGATATATTTGCTCATCGCTAATCACGTCTCATCATCCATAGTATTGTATTCACGATAACGATAACGTAAATGAAAAATAAAGACATGTCTAATAAGCATCCATAAGTTATTGGTACTATTAATGTCATTACCGCGGTTAAGAAGACGCAATCGTGTCGTAGGAGGATTTTACCATTTTCATGGTAAACAGACAGAGAAAGAGAGCGAGACTGAGTGAGAGAAAGAGAGAGAGAGTATGAGAGGGAGAGAACGAGAGAACCATAGGAAATCTGTATTTGCTGTTTACTATTTGTAAGAGTCGAGAAGGTACATACAATAAATTCATAGTAACTAACCGACCGTGTCTTTCACTTTCCGCCCCTTCTGTGTATAATCAATAGACTGCGGATTTAGCTGCAATTTAAAACAGTGCACAGATTGAAAAATATTTAAGAACCTCAATGCATTAGTCGCAGCTTCTAAACGTTATTAAAGAATGACAGAAATTATTACCTGACCCCTGATTGTTGCAGTTGATCCAAACAATTTTTATTTTGCACAAAGTTCCGCAGTCTAATATAATCAATTTTCAATATGTACACACATTGAACAATCGTTCACTTGCTGTTCTATATTTTTCTCGTGGAGCCTTTGTTATTTTATCTGTTGTGTTTAGCGTTAATAACTCCTTAAGGGGTTAGGACTTAGGGCACAGTAAAGTTTCGCAAAAAATCGAAAATTTTTTTTAATAGAAAAATCACTTTCGTAAACTTTAAACGCGTATTTCTCAGAGTTGCGTTTTTCAAAACGGTGTACAGACATCTCGAGTTCTACCTCAGCGATTGCATTAAAATTTTAGAGTCATCGTCATTATAATATCTATTAGGCATTGACGATCTATTTTTTTTTTTCATTTGCCTACTATTTTGTTAAATATAGATAAAAATATTTAAAATATCTGCCATTTTGTGGGGGAGAAAGCCACAGATTTTGAGTCCGGTAAAGTAAAGAGCAGCCGTAAGATGTACCAGTAAATAATAATAATTAAATAAATAAACAATAATTACCGATGAAATTTCCTATAAGGTAGAACAGCAAATATTTGTTTCATTCGCAGAGTTGTGCGAGGAGCGCGCTACTCTCGAGACACCTTTTATACTTACAATAAAGTAACCCCCGCTCTCCGGTGACGTATGGGAGGAAATATGTCTCTAACGAATATCTCTATTATCTATAACTTTAGCGCGTAATTACAGTCGTTAATGGATATCTGTTCATCGCAGTACCTAACTCTTGAAGAAGGATTCTAATCTTGCTGAATGTCTGGCTTCGCAGTGAGCCAAAACAGTTTTTAATTGCTCTTTAGCGTGCAACTCGAGAGTTTAATTGATGGAACACAGTCCACTCGAGAAGAGAGAGAGAGAGAGAGAGAGAGAGAGAGAGAGAGAAGGTTAGGTGGTGCATTTTGTTCACGCGAAGTAGAACAGAAAACGAGAGGGTCGCGGGATTCGAATGCTCAAGGAATTACGAAGAAGGGCCGACGAAAATTTCAAAGGTATTTCCCCAGTCCTCCGTAGTCATCGTGTTTTTTTTTTCCTCCATGCACGTTGTCTCGCCTCGCAGTCCGGTTTCCTGCGGCTGACACAGCGGGTCTAATTAAGAGGCATTCCTTGGCTTTTGATCGTGTAATTTCTTTAACCGGTACGCTGACTCTGAAAAATTAACTAGGTTTCCATTCCTCGGCGATGAATGCGCCGAGGCTCTCTGGCTGAAAGATCCCCTCTTGAGGTTGTTACTAGCTGGTGCATTTCAAAAGTTGTGAAAATGAGAAAGCTTCCTGCGCCTGTGCCGATTTATTAGTGACGTGGCCTGATTCCGTTTCTTTCTTCGAGAACGAACGTATCCGATGAGCGGTACGGTTATAATCGTAGAATAGACTTGTTTATTTTCACGCGACCCGACGTGTAAAAATATGCGGCAACGTGAAAGATGAACGAAAAGTGCGAAATATTGAAACGGTAACGAATCAGCGAAATAAAAGTTATATTCGCATAGCAAATGTACAGGGTGTATAGAAATTATATGTCGCGACTGACATAGCGAGATTCCATCCTCGGTTTGGTGGAAATTGATGAAAGGTGCCGCGAAATAACGTTCACCTTGAATTTCAGGTTCGAAAGGTCAACATATACATATTTTATCCTAATTTTTAATCTTTTTATTCTAGATTCGCTAATAAATATCAGTACCAACTGAAATTCTCGCGCGCAAATAAATGACGCGAAAGTGTCTCGTCACGAGATATAACGTGCCCTACTACCTTCCTGTTAAAATTCACACAAAACAATCGAAAGAGCCGTCGAAAATGAAGACACGGGAACGAGGTCGACAACAATTACAATAATGAAAAATGTCACCGCATCGAGAAGCGGAACTGCGAACTGAATTAATTGCACGTAGGAATTCAAATAGTCAAAGGGAGATTCTAGCCAGGAGTGGAAGCGCGCCGCGCCGCGCCGCGGGGAAACGTTCACGAACTATTAATTATTAATTAAAGCAGTCGAGCAATCGGTGACACGGGGAGCTTAATTTCACGTAAAAAAGTTACGGGGTGTTTGTTGAAACCCCGCGGCATTGCCGGTGCCACGTTTTCGTTTCAGACAGATTTCCTTCTCTCCTGTATTTCTCTCCGCGGCGCGAAGCACGGCGTGGTGTTCCGGCGCTTTTTGCGGCGAGGCAGAAAGCAAAAAAGAGACCGGTACCCTTCCGTCATAATTCCCATCGTGATGGCACGAAGCTACTGCTTCGCGCCTGGAATCTCTGCACGCATACCGTCGGCCGGCTATATATCATAGTGATTCCGCCCCCGCTGTCTGAATTTACAAAAAACCAGAGGTAGCAACGACGAGGGTTGCGTACCCCGGCGGACAGATCCCTCCTCCACACCCCCGACACACTGACAACTAACACTTTACGTGCATAAGTTGCTGCTGTTCTTTCGTTAAATAAATAAAATAAATTTTTAAAAAACACCACGTTTAAAAAACGGACTAAAAAGTACAAAATAATTTTTTCTAGCCCCATACAGATTCCTAACCCCGTACAGATAGTCCTGAACATTTGTGATTGTGAATTTTTAATAGCTATGAAAATACTTGTAAGATTTAAAACGAAAAACGTGGGGCGCATGATAATATAATACATAGTAAGGAGTGTAGAGAGTAGCTGCCGTTGAGAAAATTCGCACAACAGTAGTTCGTGTCATTTACAGTGCAATAAAATTGTCAGTGATTTAGGTGAACCATTCATGCATCAATTATCTATTGCATGCGCCCCACGTTTTTCCTTTTAAATCCAGTGCGCACTTACTCCACTCCACCTTACGACTTTAAGCTGTAGATGGCACCACTTGGGACGCTGGCTCACGGGAATTTCAATTTAACGCAAGTAATTCCTTGGTATTTAATCAATCCTACAATTCATTCGTGATTTTGTTTATGAGGTACGACTCGGACAACTCTGCCCTGAAATACAAAATGTAAAACCGGCCATTTGAAAGGTCGGGGTACGGTTAGTGGTATGTAATTTGTGTCGAGAAGGTAGCCCAAGGAATCGAGTAGTCAGGGACGTCGAGTTTCCTGCGCACCTGGTGGAGACGATACAGCCTGAGGATGTCCCATTTGGGATGGCCGAAGTGTTAACCTGTTTATATGTATACACGGTACAGCGACGCGCTATTGTTGGCAAATTGGCGGTGGACGGATCCGTCGACGATGACCAGGGTTTGATGAAGTAATGGACGTTCTCTGTCGACGTGTTGACCCGCGTCGATTATATACACTGTAATAGTACATAGGCAGGGATGAGGGTCTGGCAACCGACATAGTGACTACCGATACGTGTACACACAGCCTTGCACGTGCATCCTCTACACTCTACACTCTACACTCTACGCGCATGCTGCTCTCTATGCGCGTACAGATGGCCCACTCTTCTTCCCATCGGTACTACCCCAAACGTCAATGGGTCACAGTTAAGGGGGCAGTCTCGTGTAAGCTCTGCAAAGTTCAATAATTTTCATGAATTTTTTTCGTAGTTGATTTAGCTTCTCGTTTAGAGACTTTAGTTTCTTGGTTCTACACCACCCGCAATAAATATTTGTTTATAGTTTCTTGGTTCTACACCACCCGCAATAAATATTTGTTTAAACAAAAAATTTGGGTTAAAATTGTGGGTTAAAACAAAAAAATCAAGATGATTCTCAATCAGCTGGCATAATAAATTATTTATCTCGAAAATTCACAAAATGGTGAATACGTAATCTGCATATTTCCAAATGTCATTATTTTTCGGTAATTTTTCAAACAAATCAAAAATTGTGGTATTGAGGGACGAGAGCTAGTAATAAGTGAGAAGCAAAAACTTATCGTTTAGAATTTTCTGTATAAGTTCAGAGTGTAAGTTTTATTCTTGAACACTAAACCTACCATCAACGCTAAAAATAACCGGTTCCAGATTTTTTATTTTACGATTATTGATATAATCAAAAATAATTTCATGAGAAATGGTTGGATAGATATCTTTAGTGTGGAGCACATATTACAATATAAGAGCAGCACAAATAAAATCTAAATAAATAGCTTGTCTTAATGTTTGCTGAAAACTTGTCTGAATAAAATCAATCTTGTTGTTTTTATAAGGGAACATGTGCCAGTTACTTTTAAGACTCGGTAGGTTTAGTGTTAATGAAATGCATCATTTTTATTCGCGAGTAAAGTTATGAGCGAGCTATGTGAAAGTTTAATAATATTTGTCTATTAACAATGCCTTTGACAGTATCCCTAGAATGTCTTTGAATCGCAATACAATTAACAATGAGGTCACAGTTGCTTCGGAGTTTTGGAGAGTATAACAGTAACGATTAAATATTCTATGGTTAACTTTACATACCAACTATTTCCAAATATTCACATTTGCCAGCAGTTAATTAAGCTTTATGAATCTACAATACGAAGCGAAATTAACCATTCAATCTAATTAAGATCCGTTTAATTTTCTGCAATTACAAGCTGCTAAAACAATGATTATTCTCTTTGGTCCGAGGCGAGCAGAGCTGAATTCTCTTCTTCAGTTGGCGAGTCGTCACGTTCGACGCAGTGATTTCGCGGAGCATCGCAAGTAGATAAGTATCCTGTCGAAACACAGTTCGCATCGCGACGTGTTGTTTCGCCTAATCACGAAACGGTCGGTGCCCGTGGAAACGCATTTATTTTCGTTACGCGCGGGCTCGTTTTCTGCGCACGATAAGTTCTCGTCGGGCCAGCTGTCAGTGCCGCGGATTCACCCGAATTTAATTAAACAACGCGAGACGTAATTCTCTGATTTAGGGAAAAACTACCCGCGCGCCGTACTCGTTCGGTGAAACCATTCGCCCTTGCCGTACTCGTATAATTAATCGGATAACACAGACACGACTGTACGGAATCAAGCCCTGATATTATAAAAACAGCATAAAGTCTTGCATCGGTATGCTGTTCACGATGAGGAAACTATTTCTACATTAAATGTGTTCTTATCTGTTTATGTACGGTGCTGTAAATAATACATTATAAATTCAATTTTCCTTCTAGATTTATCGTGACAGCAAATCAAATGTTTGCAAAATTGTTTATACATTTTCATACTGCACGTGAAACTAAACCGAAGATGCAGAAAACGGAGATCTTCTTCTTCTTAGTTTTGGGAAACAAATTTTTTCTTGAAATTGTGTTTGCCATGTTCACCAAGTATTTCCCCATCGGATTAACATTTATTTCGATTAATGCAACCATGTTGAAGTGATTTAACGTGACTTAGTCGTTGTTATTAGATCAACTTATTTGCTTTTGAAGTTTCTACTTTAACTTAAACAACATTCCGATCTTTCAACATGGTCTGGTTGAAATGCTTTTTATTGCATTAAATTATATTGTTTAGTTTTATAGTTATCCATTTTTAAACAAAAATGTACTTCTATGCTGAAATATGAAAGGGGATACAGTGATATAAAAACAAAGTTTAAAAATACTTAAAATAAATTTTGACGAAAATTGAAAATTTGTGTGTTTTATTTAAGATGTCTTGGTATTTGTTTGACATAATGTATGAGAAAGAGACGAGCTCGATATTTGTGAGAAATGAATTCCCACTATCGCGAGGTGTCCAAATTTAGCCAATTGATTAATTAATATAGGAGACTACCGATATACGAGTATGAAAAATCTATCGTTTTATCATATATATGTAGATTTATTAGGCGAGCGAAAAGCACCTATTGAGCGAAATATAATAGTTCATATAAAGTGAACCGGAATTAATTTGACTTCCATCGGGAAATATATTTGTTTGATTTGGCCCCTGCGCAAGACATTTAGGAATTTCATTAAAACCCGGTGAAATTCCAGTTTACTTCAAAAAGGTTTTGAAAAATACTGGTATCATTATTTCAATGAAAAAATTTGACCTTTTAGCAACTAGTATCAATGTTGTCGAAAAAGTAATTTATTCAGTCTACTATATGATATAATTGTGCTTGTCATAGTTTATACGAATTGTCATACAAATTCTAATTTTCAAAGATTATTTTATAAATATGAAAGGAATAAAATTGCTATCGATTCTCGTTAACATACATACATGTCATAAAGGTCCGCAGCTCGATCACAATCCAAAGTGTAATTGGTCAAACAAATGAAATATATCGGACACTAATCATGCAAGCATAATATGTTCACCATCTATTCATTATATTAAATGGACCAATTATCTGAAATTTGTCCGTTTGGATAATCAATGGACAAAGACCATTGCAGGAATTATGTGGTGCGCGTGTTGATTCACTGATTGGAAACTATATTTATTGCATAGTATTGCAAATCACTTTTCTTTAACCTTCGCAAGGTAATGTGGGGTCTCGGAGACCCCAGCTTCAGATTTTCGAAAGAATGTTTATATGAATAAACTTATACACTCATTTCTTATGAAATTATTTTTATTATATCAATAATAATTGTTCAATAAAACGAGATCTGGAATCGGTCATTTTGACCGACGAGATGGTAGGTTTAGTATTAAGTAAAAAATGTCAAATTCGTATCGAACGAAATGATTATCATTATTATGAAGTTCGATTATGAAATTCGACTTATTCAAAAATCTTGGGATAAATAACGATGGAGTTAATGATACATGTATTCGACAATTTGCCTATAATTAGCGGGCGTTCTTAACTCGAGTGTAATGATGTCCATTATTGTCACATGACAACGCGTAATAGATCGTATAACTCACGTACCAGTAATCGATATGGTGTAACACAACAATGCTTGATACTGTCCGGGTAATGAATGCCATGTAATATATTACAATGCCGATGGTGTATGACATATTGACTCTACAATTAACGAACAAATATTTATACGTAAACAAGAAGAGCATATAATCGAACTTTCTTGTAAATATCATTGTTAACACGTCGCCCGCATAATTTTCTTCTCAGCTGCGATTCATATTCCTTTGTTCATACGAACGCAGACTTAGACTATACCTACACGTATACGAAAGTATTCGAACGCTCTTTAAAACAGAATAACTTTTTTATAATTGTACCAAACGACCTGATGGATTGTAAGCTATTCGAAGCATTGGTTTACTAAATGATCTGCAAAAAAGATTTTCCAAAAATTACAATTTACAAGTGTGCATGCAAACATAAAAAAGGCATTTTTAAAAACCTTTTTATTTGGCATATACTGCCAGTAAGTACTAGCAGTAAGTAACATATATGTATACTGTCTTACTGGTACAAGTACTATGCCTTAAATGCATAGATATTGACGTATATTGTGTTAGTAATATAATGGAAAATAATGTAATATAATGGAAAAATTCTGTTTTCGGGTTTAGATAATCAAAAATCAGTGCTTTTTGATGAGGAATTATGACCATCTTTCGTTAATTTTTAGAATTGTTTTCATTAATCGAAAATTGTTAAAGTAGAATACTAAATTACATATTAGTTGAATATTCATGTACTAGTACATCGCAGTACAAATCGGCAGTTTAACAATCAGAATGTGCCATCATATTGTTCAGTCAGAATATATGGATTCCCGAATGAAAAGCATATTACCGAACCTTTCATTAATATCTCTCTTTACGTTCCCCGCAAACCGTAATTAACAGAGCAAGTAGAGCTGTTCAGCAATCAAGCTGTGATGTGCTCCCTTTTTAATCACCGGAAATTTCGCGACGTAATAGTTAATAAAAAGGTGCCTGTTAAAAAAATATGACAGTTAAAGAACAGCACAAGTTGTAGATCGCATGGTAGAAAAAACGATCGTCAACTGATCCATTGATAAATTCAATTGGAACGTATTACAGAATTAGAGAAAGAAATTAGATAGATAGATATAGATCCATACTTGGATCGATACTTGGATCGAAACGTTGAGAAAAATTTAGCATAAACTAATTTCTATTAATTCGTTACGATCGACAAAACGGAATATTTAGTGACTGTAGTTTTTGAGAAATTAAAGATAGTACACACGCGTGCTATCATTTTGTCCACGAGAGTATAAGTGCTTCGATTGAATATATCCAATTTCGTTGGAGATCTTACCGCTCCATTTTTGTGCCAGCCGAAGAACAGTTGGATTGAGTGGACTGTTCATGAAATTTCAATGGTCGTGCCTGCGAACGTAAGTAGCTGATCGCGTCGCGTCGCGCAGCGCCGCGCCGCGCCGGGCGTCGCAGATGGCACGTAGCTCCACGGAGAAAGTCACTGGCCCGTGGCTCGACAGTCTTCGGTCAAGTAAACCCAGGGATCGGTTTAATCGCGTCGTTTAATCGCGGCAGGTGGGCCGCCGGATTAATTATTTAAAGCCCCTTAGGCTAACGTCGAATTAATGGACACAGCGCCGCAATACCACCGCGGCATCGATAATTCTGCAGTTCTGTGGCCTCTCCCATTGGTTCCGGGGCGCGTGCCATTCGCAGACTGTAGCACGGCACTATGTATGTAGTATGTAGATACGTTCCTCCTGGAGGTACTGTACAATTTCGTTGTTGTTCGGACTTCCCAGTGATTAGTTTGCTCGGTAACTCCGTGGTCGAGTCGGACCAACCCGGTGAAATTCGACCGGTTTTGATGGTCGCCGCGATGACGTCCACCAACCCCTCGAATTAATCGGACACCTTGGAAATTCGCAGATATTATCGATGATTGCAGGCGTACACTACTGTAGCGAAGTAAGTTTGTTCAGCGAGCACCACTTAACGAGAAACTTTGATAACCCTCCGCCCCCCTCTCTAACTTTTGTCTCGAGAGAGGTACAGTTAGGGGCCAACTTTTCCCGAGACAATTCCGGGATATATGAAGGACAACTCCGTTTTTTAAATTAGAATCATATACTTTTCTATGGAGGGTAAACTGTACCCGCTCTAGCGGACGCTGGATCTATTGATTATTTATTGATTATTTATCACTAGACTGCGGATTTTATGCATTTATGTCAAAAATTGGTACTTACAATTTAAAACAGTGGAGATATTAAAAAGATTTAAGGCCATCAGTGTATTATATTCACCTTGACAAGATAATCAGAAGAATTAAATTTTTACTTGCTTCCTGTGTCTTGCAATCTACGCAAACATTTTTTATTTTGCAAAAAGATCCGCAGTCTATTTATCACGTATATTTTCTTATTTAAACTTTCGTTCGTCGGTCACTGTATTACCTTTTCCGTCGACGTTTAATGCTTTCGCTAAAACTTGTTTCATACACTTAAATAAGATCCTCCGTGGGTTCCAAATGCTTAGCGCAGAACGTCCGGGAAACGTTTCGAAATCTGTTCTCACATTTCGCCGTCTCCCTGACCGTTGAAATTCAGAGGATCGAGCAGTGGAAGTTTAATCGAGGCCATTTCTTGTCCAACCGTAACGCGGTTTCCGAGTGGACGAGCCGTAAAACTTTTATACCGAGCCCACGGAGGTTTTTGATTACGGACCGGGCAAGAATTTTTTCACGGCCGTTTACGAACAATAACGAGTCTCCTGCAATGAGAATCGTCGGGTGCACGTCTTGATAAAATTATAGCCTCTGTGGTTTACGGCTGTGTGAAAGAATGATTACTGTTAAAACAGAACTACGTCTGGCCATTCTATTCGAGAGAGAGAGAAAAAAGCTGGAGTTAGAAATACAGAGGTGCGCTTCAAGAAATATAGTAATTGAAATGTTTCCAACGATCGAAAGAACTCAAAAGAATACATTTATACGTTTTTGGAAATATACGTAATAAATGTGCACAGTGAATCACAGTATTATTTAAACACTTTCGAAAAAACCATAACCTTTAATATTTTGGACCATACGACTTGGATTATTTGAGAAGTTAGAACAGTTAGTATACTACACGACGCGAAAAAATTTGTTTAAAAATTGCAATTGGTCGGAATTACAGTGGAAATACTAAAAGTTATAGTTTACAACTGTTTCATGTTGGTCTATGTCGAAAATTTAAATAATACGTTTTGTCACGATTATACAGACTCTGACAATTTCATCATATTTTTTAAATTTTCAATATTGGGCCCTCATAAAAAAGTTGTAAACAACGTTTAGTATCTTTTTTTGTAATTGGAACTTTTTAAAAATTTCTTTTTCACGTCATGTAGTAAACTAATTGTTCTAACTTCTCAAAAAAGTCCAGGTCGCATGGTCTCATATTAAATAAGTTATCGCCGTTTCAAAAGTGTTCGAATAATACTGTGATTCGCTGTATACGTTTCTCAGCCCGTTTATGCAATAATTTACGAGACCATGAAATTGTAAATCTTCAGTGGCCATTTTGGTGGTCGTAAAGGACCGAGGCATGTATATCTTTTTTGCAATGAACTTCTTTATCTTTGCCTTAAATTCTTATTTGTCAGTATTTTTTCTTGGAGACGTTCGTTAAAGAAATAATTACTGTATCAATTGTACACGTGAATCAGCTATTATCTTTTACAAGTATATCGGTATTTGATGTAATTGTTTTCCTAATTTTCGCAACGGAAAAGGTTGTTCAGAATTTACTCCTAACAACTTATGTGTCGAGGTCATTAAAATTGGTGAGGTGGGAATGCCTTATTCGGAATAATTACCCAATCTTCAAATCTAATATATGTATAACAGATTTATTTAGATTAAAAATGTTCGATACTTTCGAAGGCAATTTAATTTGTAGCATTCTCGTTCTATCTGTTATAGCGAAATAATCATAGTTCGAATATTGATATAATTTCTTGAGAATCGGTGCAATTTAATGTTGAAATACCTTTCGGATCCACTGTGCATATTAATCGAATCCGCGCGAGAGGTATCGCCGCGCTCGGACATTCACTGGCCATTAAACACTGCATTGATTAAATTGTTTATAACGTCACCGACTAACCCACGTCGCGATAGTGTATTATAATTAAAGTCGTTTCAGCCGTTTAAACTACCCACAGCGCCACGCCGAGCAAAAATGTTTTTGTTCTGGTTAAACTCACGGTGCTCAACGGAACTTTAAGCTTTCTTAGGAAACTGTTCTTAAGGGAAATCGCTACACGGGAACCCTCGATGGAGTTGCTTAAGTAACTAAAGAAAATTCTCGGCCGGTGCGGCAAGCATTCTGATGTAGTCACAATTCCAGCGCAGTTAATCCTAAATAGGCAGTTTTATACGCAGACATTTTAAAAAGAAATGAAATCAATGGGAGTTCCTCGGCACGGTGGAATGCGAAGAAACGCGAAACGGCAAGTGTTATTGTCACCGTAAAAGCTGCGAGCATTCAGCCGATAAACCACTGAAAATTAAATAACCGTTGACAATTCCCGTCAGTAATCCAAACGTGCACATTTTTACAATCCTCATCTGCGAAAACGTATGCAGTAAGTCGGTTTAATGCCACTGAATAATCGTATTTTCTGCGCCCCCCTATTACAGTTAACAAAGGCTATTGTCAAACTCGAGTTCTTTATGAACTCAAAGTTAATGTAGACTCAAAGCAGATCAATCGGTTTAAGTAATCACTGTTACAAGCAGGGACCAAAAATAACAGTTATTCTAAAATTTTCTACGATAAAAATCATTAATAAAATGTTGATTGTTATCGAAATTTAAGATAATCTGCACAAAATATATAAAGAAAAAAGTTGAAGAACAACATGATTAAAAAATAACGATTTTTATACTTTTTGGTTACAAGTAACAGTTATTAGTGTCCAAAAATTCGATCCTCCTCGATAACTGTTATCGATGAAGAAAAACTGTTTCGATTGCTCGAAGCAGTTATCGATAAGAGAAGTTCATTTCGATCGCTCATAACAGTTATTGGTGAAGGAAATTTGTTGAAATAGTTATTATTAAACAGTGCAAGTTTAAAATGGTAAACCATCAATCATTTCATGAATATGTCGCGGCAATAACATTTTGGCGCGACCCGTGCGCCCCGGCGTAAATACGTTTCATCGTCGCGTGTCGGCTGTCGAGTATTCTGACCGTTTGACTCTGCGGAGACGCTCTCGATCGTTCGAACGCTAAAGAAAATCTGCCGGCCGGTCTCGGGCCATCGAGGGCCTTGGCTGGCCTTGGCTGGCCTTGCCTCGCATTTTCCCCACTCCGCAGAGTCACTCCGTCCACGTGCACGCATTCTAAAAGGGAGCCGATTTTGTTTGTCGCAGCCGCTCAAACGTTTCGGCCGCGCGTAAGAGTAACCGAACCGCGATCCCGACTCTTGCGGCCGATCAAACGTCTCGGCCGCGCTACAATGTAAATGCACGCGCGAGCACTCAGCAGCCGACTCCGGCAACCTACAACGGCAAATGCTCAGCCCATGCTTATTCTAAAAACACGCTTAAATCTACGACAAATATTTGATTCGTAAGACTAATTGCTACAATCAAAATTTAATGTGACAAACAAACAGATTTTGTGTCGTTCTTATGGTCTGTTCATTTGTCTTGTTGTACTGTTATCGTTGGTCTCTGATTTTAACTGTGTATTGGAAATAATACTTAAAATATTTCCTAGCAATGAAAATACATTGTTTTCAATAAATAAAGTATACTTTATGTGTTGCTCCCCGTGTCATTACGCAATACAAACTACGACCTGTTAATCTCACAGTCTCACAGACATTGATAGAGCAGTAATATTATATTTTTCCTAAATAATAAGACTCGTATCCCATATTGGTGCACTCGTTCTTATTTACTACCGTCGCGTCGTATAGCTGAAGTGAAATTAGGTCTGGTTTACGTCGTCTTTATTAATACAGCAAATACGATCATAAAAGCTATAATAAAGTATTTTATTGAAAGATTGCAAGGCGAATTTATTTTTTGAAAGCGTTTACCACCATAAAAGAAAGGACACACGATATTATATTGGACATAAAACAGTGTAAAACTGTCTGCTCTTTCATTTTTTCATGCACATAGTATTTCCATAAAAAAAACGCTGACTAATAACGTGGACGCCGCACAGTGGGCCGTTTCTATAAAATAGGTGGAATTAATTCAAAATTCAACGACCCCAAACCTCGTCTAAGACACAGTTCTGTTTGTAACTAATATGGTATAATTAACAGAAACTAGAATTTTCTTTAAAATTGGAGAATTTCGTGGGACCGATGTTCCTTATAAATTTGATTAATCAAGCCGAGGGAATAGATACAGGCTGTTACTTTCCTCTCACATTTCCAGTGGTTCGACTAGTTCCTTCCCCTCCTTTCGGTGTCTCCTTTTGATGATCGAATCCAACGGCGATTGCGCTACGATTTCGAATCGTTTAATCGTGCTAAAATCCAGGTCACAGCTTGAACGATGCAGTACTATATGTATACGACACGCATGGCTCCGTCGATCCGTCGAATGACAGATGCTGCAGTGGAAAGAAAAAATGTGCGGATTGACAGACGCCTGCTCTGCCATGTTTTTAATTACTGTAAACTAGTTTCCGTCAAACACGGTTGTTGCAATGCAAAATTCTTTGGAATATTCGCACTCTCGCGCACTGTCCGGATCAATTCTCTGCCCGAATCGTTGCTTTTTAATTCTAATTTTTCTTAATGAAATATATATATATATAAATTAATTTAACCTTCTCGCAAGGTAATGTGTGGGGTCTCAAAGACCTTCAGATTTCTGGGAAGAATTTTTATATGAATAAAGTTAAATCTGTTTGTTTATCCCAAATTTATTAAAAACGAGGCTGTTCATGAAATCCATTTGCCGGGGTCTAACAAAGAAACTCCACCTTACTAATTATGTGTTATTAGACGTGAGCTTCCGCAGAGTTGGGCAATAATCGATTAAAATTTTAACCAAGATTGATTTTGATCAATGTGTACGATTAAAAAAAGGTAATGAAGATAAATGTCAATCGTTGATTAAAAAAAAACTTTTTAAAAACCACGCTTATATTAAAATGCACTAAAAAATTGAAGCCAATGTCAAGACGAGTTCAACGATGTGGCACACTATGATCTTCAAATATGACGGTAAAACTTTCATGAAGAAGTAACTGAGAAACAAAAAGATTTCAGATTGCAAACAAGACAATTTGTCATGCATACATATGGCGATGATATTATTAGCAAATGTTCTATTTAATAGTGGATTGAAAGGTTCAATACTAATGATGATCAGAATGTGGAAACACAGTGCGACACAATTTGTCAAATAATATACATGTGTGAAATGATCGTGCGTGTAAATTAATGAACATTTATCGTGAATCTTTATCCCTCTTGTAAACTATTGTATTATCATTGAAATTATAATACGCATTTT
Source organism: Lasioglossum baleicum (assembly GCF_051020765.1). Taxonomy (NCBI): domain Eukaryota; kingdom Metazoa; phylum Arthropoda; class Insecta; order Hymenoptera; family Halictidae; genus Lasioglossum; species Lasioglossum baleicum. Next base: position 21,082,496 of record NC_134931.1, read on the forward strand.
CACGAAAAATGTCAAAAGATTTGATAATGTAACTAATATCTGGAGCGTTTTGTATTCGTATACTCTTTGGAATTGCTTTACCTACAGGAAAATGGTGCCGTTTGAGACTTAAAGCATCGATATTCGACTGTAGTATCGCTGGTGTTTCACCTGCGAAATGAAAACTCAACGCCAGAGCAAAAAAACGTCTCTGTTGGGTTTTAGATTTTTGTCTCTGAAACAATCCCGTGTGGTTCGAAATAAATCGATACTGCTGCCTTTGAAATATCATGGCTGTGGATTTAAAAAATAATCGGTTACAGCTTTGTGTATAGTTTCCGTCTACGTATACAGGGTGTCCGAGAAATGTTGTGCTTCCTCGAAAGGGATGGTTCCTGATGTCATGTGTAGTAATTTTTTCCTTTGCGGAAATGTTCTCCACGGCTTTGTTAAAGAATTATCAATGAAAAACACAGACCAATCAGAACTCGGCTACAGCGGACGGATTCCGGCACGGCGGGAGGTCCAGCTAACAAGGAGACTGCACAGCCTTGCCCTCACGGATTTAGTTGAGATTTTACAGAGTTATAGATCTCGTTCCCCTGATTACGAAAATACCCCATTATAGGGGCAGACACAAAGATAGTTTAATTGCAAATATCTCGAAAACTTTTGAACCACCCCGTATATTATTTCATTTAGAAAGTTGTAGAGATTTTATATAAATAACATCCGTATAACGTTTACAGGGGAGAGAAGTTTCCAAGATCGAATTTAATACGCGAAAAATCATATATCGATTGTTGGAACACGTGAAAAAAAAGGTAAAATTTGTTGGAAAGTTTAATTAGCAAGATAATTACTTAATGGAATGAGCAGATTGTCATCTACACTTCCTTTTATGCTAAACCATGAATTTGAGTGGACTATATTTACGAGGGTCCAAGAGAATAGAAACCGATAAATTCTTGTTCCACCAATAGAATAGAGTTAATGGCTAGTTAGGCGAGTGGAGAGTGACCAATAATTCGTCGGCTAAATACAGGAGATACCATCGTCGAACAAAGAGATGAAGCAATCAAACTAATCTCGTTTTTTACGCCGTAATCAAATAAAATTATGTAAAAGTTTTATTGAACCAAATAATGTTTTTACAAATGATATAAATCGAAATAGGTGGCAGCAAAATTATAAAATGGTTTTAAAACATTTACCTACTTCCAAAAGATTGTAAATCAATCTTGCATGCTGAAACTGATTTAACCACGGCTTTGTAAAATTATTTTATGCCAATTTAAACTGAAATATTGTGTCCTATGATAGTACGTATAGTGTATGTAGTATGTACATATTTTGAATGGTTTACAGCATCAATAAATAATAAATAAATAATATAAGTATAATTTAATAGTGATGTTAGAAAGCATAAGCTACAGATAAGGTTTTATACAGGTTCTTATTCACTGATAAAGCTACGTTAAAAAATTGCGGAAAGTTACTTGAAGGTATATGCGTTGTAGGTCACCAGAAAGCCCTTATTGGCATCACGAGATTGATTACCAACGTCAGTGGACTCTGAATGCTTGATGTGGCCTCATTGGCCATCGTATCGTTCGATCGTATTGTACTAATTGATCATTAACACCAAAATGTGTTGAAATTTCCTGTCTGAAACACTACTACATTCAATTTATTAAACTAGACGATATTACAAAGTAATGTTTATGTTGTCAAAAGCCACGATCTAAACATTTATTTATTTACATTTATTTATTATCTTGTATCACATTATTTTATACAAAAGTTTCATACTTGATCAAAATTCAAAGAGAAGAGCATTCAGATATCTTCTTAGAAAACTCAAAGTTTTTTTTATTAATTTATTGATTTTCATCATAGCAATTAATGAGAAAAGAGTTATTATTTTGTACAGCAATGTGGAAAATTACCAAAGCAAGTCGGTGGCAAATTAAATAGAAACTTAATTAGGAAATAGGAGAAACTAATAGTTTTAATCAAGCTATAATTTAGCTTTGACGAAGATAATAGGAAAATTAAATAGGAAAAATATTCATGTATTCTTTTTTTATTAAAATAGGTATTTGTTAGTTTAATTGCCATTTAGAACTTTGTTGCGTCTAAAGGTAAATAAAATTTCGTCTCGTAGAGGTATCCAAATTATCGAGGCTCTGCTCAACTCTATTTTTATTACGGGTACCCAGAAGTACATAAAACTGCCCCTTCTTCTAACCATTTCGAATGAATCCATTGTGTAATTGTTCGGAATACAAGTCTACAGTAACTGTTTCTTCATGTTTCAATAACTCGAAGTGAACGCTGTACCGCTACGGTCCGACCAAACACACGCGCGATAAAACCTTTCTCAGGAATAAGGTTGGGTTAGGTGTCGGTCTAGGTGTTGACTGGTGTCTGGTTCAGAGATAGTCATTGTTTGGAACTCCTTATGTTCACAGAGGATCCATTTCTCGTCTTCGGTGACGACGCTGAGTAGAAATGAGTTTCTATGCAAACTGTTCATCGGAGATCTTTGTCGACCTCGGATAGTTGGCGTGTAACCATTGTAACCATTTATAGACCTTTGTACAGTTGACCAGATGGACACAAGACTTCTTGATCATTTCTGTACACTTAACCTTGGATCAGATCCCACTAGAGATTTCAAGGCGTCATAGCCAGATTTCACTGGTCGTCCACTTCGTGATCTGCCAGACAGATCATAATCACCAGTAGCAAATATCCTGAGCCGACCCTGATATTTGTTGAATCGCAAATTTTCCTCGTTGTTCTGTTGCCTTAACATTTTATCGTAGGACAAAAAATGTGTAACTGATCGGAATAATTAGCTATCAGGGTGCCTCTATGGAATTAGATAAGAGCCTGAGTGGTATTATACTCCAAGGCGTTCCGAATTTACCTCGACGACCCTGTATGGTGGATGATTACAACAATCTACAACAACAGGACAAAGAAGGAAGGAAACTCCTTGGAAAATGTCACTGGTGCTTCAGAAATGATTCACATCGGAAAGCCAATTTTCTTAAAGACGGGAGGGAGGTTGGCTCCTTTCGCTTTTCGCAGAAGCTCGTCGTCGTCGTCGTCGTCGTCGTCGTCGGACCCGGTGCTTCGGTATTCACAAGGAACTCCCGGCGTGAGCTTCTGTCTTTTCGCTTAATGAGATCGAATCAGGCCAAGGTGACTTCCCTGAAGGCAGACCGATTGCCGCTGGGTTCGACCGGGGTCTCGGTAAGTTCGTTATCCCCCGGCCCGAACCATATATCCGACAGATCGCGTCCGTGACAAACTTCTTGATTATTCATGGCCGGCCTCCTTTGGGAAATGCATGGCACACGTTTAGAGAAAGAGAAATGCTGCTGACGCGAAATTAATGACCGAGCTACGTCGATACGGGACGGAAGTTCCCTTTCCGGAATCGACAGATGGATCGGAAACGGTACCGAGACACGATACGGTAGAACCTCGCTGGTTGCACAAAACGAGACCGAAAATGCGTGCACAAATCGAGTGCAACGCAAGAAATAACCAATCACAGTGATTCGTACTGGCAATCTTCTTTTGTTCCTACGCAGACGTCGCAATCCACGTCACGAGTTCCAGAACCTCGTCGTGGTGGGAATAATTGAGATTGCAACTATCGAAGTTCTACCTGTAAATAAATTTTTAAACAGGGTAACTGTACCGATTACTGCGGTATCGTGCTTCGATCGTACTTTATTTCAATACTTCTTCTTCTTCATTCCTTCATTAACGTCGCATCGACTTCTTGGTCATTAGCAGGGCTTGAAACGGGCCCGGAAATAACTGTTTCATTTCGGGCTTGATTGAAACAGTTGCGAAGTGTAATAAAAATAACAATTGCAATTAAAATCACAATAAAAATAGAAATTGAAATTGAGATTGAAATTGAAGCAAAAACACTAACCCGAACAAGTAATACCAATGCTAATACTTACTGCTAGATTATGAGTATATAAAAACCACACTGTTTATGGTCTTAATAAAAACGTCTCAAAGATGTCTTAGCAGAACGTAAAACTTTCAGACCTAAAATAGACCTTCACTACATATTTCAAGGTTATCTCAAGGTCATTTCGAGGTCACTGAAATGATTCTAATATAGGTGAAAAAAGTTCGAATACTTTCGTAGGCCATCGTAGATTTGTATGATTCTGTGCAGTATCCTTTAGTATTGTCGCGGAGTGTGTGAACAGCTTGTTTAGTGCGAAAAACACTTGTCAAGTATCATACCGTTCAGAATAGATTTTTCGTGCTTGTGACAGAAATCAGGTCACTGGAGGATTACCGGGTCGGTAGGGATAATAAGTCGAAAAAAAAAGAACGAAAGGGAGGGGTGGCAGGCGAGAGAGGGAGGAATAAAAAATGAACTGGAAAGCGAGAGGCTGGGAAAAACAGTGTCTCCGGGTTCGGGATTTTTAAATTACCTATCTTCCGGCGTGGTCGGCATCCAGATAAAGAGGACGGCCTGAAACTCTCGTTAACGCATTAATCTCCTCTGGCCCCCTTCTTCCTGGCTATTTTTTTGTCCTCCCTCGATGGTCACAGAGCACAGGAAAGAATGATTTTCAGACGTGTACGCGTCCAACCTGACGGTTCTTTGCGAGCTGGCGAACTAATTGCAACGTAATAGCGTTAATAAATCGAGTTAATTTTATCGTAACGTCGATCGGCCTCTTTCTCGTCCACGAGACGGTTCAAACTAGTTTTCACCTGCGAACGACCGAGAATCGACCTCGGAAAAAGCAGAGATTTCTCTGGCAGTAATTCTTTTCAACACGCGACACCCATTTCAGGCAATAGAAGCTACGTGATGAATTAACAAGGACCAGAAGGTCATTTTCAGACAATACGTAAGTTTCCTCATTAAAATAAACAATTTAAGACGTATGTTTCGTTAATTTTGTCCAACACTGTAGGTTATTTACACGATGAACTATCCGGTTCGATGCTAGCTAAAACAACGTTTTCCTGTCAACTGCCTACAGGGCTCCTTTATCGCGCCGATAGCAATGATCCGAATCCCGTGGACCTCTTTGAACACGTCTCTGAGAGTTCGTTCCCTTTGCCTGGAACTCGGACGACACTGTCCAGCGAGTACGAACGCATCGATGCGGCGCGGCGCGAGAATATTCTACGACCGAAGGATGCGACGCGACGTGTAGCTTTCCTATCCAAGGGACTGAAAGAGTAAAGGAGGAGGTAGCCCCGGAAAGGACGGTCACGACCCTTTCCATTTGCAAATTAAACGGCCACGTCCTTGATTTCAATCCGTGAAACCCAATCTCAGCTTTTCCATTGTGCCCTAACTTAAGCGCAGCAACTAGGCGTTTAATCTTAATCGATCTCCACGGGGGACGGGGGGGGGGGGGTAGGTGGTCTAGATATATATCCGCGTCCTTTTCTAGTTCTGCTCCTCTCCTAAAACCCCTTCCATAATCTTGGCTCCCTTTCAGGAGGACCGTCTCGTTCCACTTCCTTTTTCCGACACCTTCTTTCCCGATCTCGCCCCGGCCTCTCTGTTCTCCATTTACCATCGGGGTTGTCCCTCTCCAACCCCACGCCACCCCCCTAGCTTCGTCTGTAGTCCTCTCCTCCATCGTCTCCTCCCTCGAATGTTGCTGTGCTACTCCCGCAACCTTCCTCCCTCCCTCCCTCCCTCGTCCCTCCTCCCCCGCCACCGCCGAACCCCTGCGGCCCGCTCCTTAAAGCCCCAACCGTTCCGTTTTGCCGTCTTATCTTAATGGTTCGTCCCGGCAATCGAAAGTTTAGTTATTATCGCGCAGCCGTTGTCGCTACGGTTCGCGAGGCTGTGCTGCCCGGCAGATCCCATGAAAATATGGCGGTAGATAGGGTGAAGGAAATTGCCAGTACGCCCGCCCGGTACTCGCCGATCTTAGCCGAGATTCGCGACGGGAACAATCCGTGTTGAAAGGGAAAGTTGTATTGCGTACAGCCCTGGTAATGGAGTTCCACGGGACTTCCGGGGGGATTCTATCGGCAACCGGAACTCTGTTACACCGGGTCAGGGACGGGAGGTTATCATGCAGTGCGTTCCCGGCTAACCGGAATATCTGTTGTCAGCCGCGAATCAAGCGTGCTGATCCGCTGCGGCCGGTTCCACGGATTTAGATGGACGGAAAGATGGATACATCCAACGTTTACGATATTTGCTTTCTAGGTCATCGGTGGATCGGTTGAAATTGTGTCAGCCGTTCCCTATCGACATGGCCGAACAACCCCTTGCGCTGCCATTCATTTTACGGTTACGGCGAACGGAACGTCTTCGTCGTTACCCTAACCTCACCCACAATCATCGACACCGAATTTCGCCGACAGTGTGTACGGTGAATGTACCTATTACTGCGGTTTTTTCCCAATCAGATTGAAATAAGTAAAAATAAATATTTTGCCCTGAATACATTTCTACAATTCAATGAGATTGTATTCTCGTTGGCGAGGCAAACAAAATTGTCAATCATTTATGCTATATTTTTATAATCTCAGATTTGAAGATGCGTTCATTGAAAACGGCAAAAATTGTACGTATTATTTATAGCAGTCCCATTAATAACAGTCCTGTTATGTTCGATCGTTCAGTATTCCAGTAGCAACGATATGATATGTAATTTATATGTTTAAATTTAAATTATATATAATTTATACCACAGAGAGATGATAATGATGTGTTTGGACTTATTTCGATGTGAAAAAGCTCACGAACATTATTGCGTTCTCGTGTGTTGCATCTCCTCTCTCGGTATATTATGAAATTAAATAATTATCACACGGTATTTACAGATTATTTGCAACGTGAATACATTTTAGATTATTTATGTCACTGAGATCGTGAAACGTCCACCCATTCCAGGATTTTCAATTTAAATCTGCTTAATCGATCCGTTAGGTATGATTAAATTTTTGTTGGAGCACAATTCATTCTGTATACAGAGGATTCTCCATCCAAAATAAATCATTAAAACATCTTCAATTAAGGAATTAGCATTAAGAGAGAGGTGTTACATTTTAAAGAATTTATCACTTCTACAGAGAGTCAACTTTTAGAAACATGCAAGTTACCAGAAATAACGGTTTAATTATTTTAAAATTCACTTCATAAATGGAGTTTCTGTGATAAATTGTATGTGGATATAATAGAATTATTTACCAGGTCCATCACTGTTATAACCAAAAAGAAAAAAATCACAGAATAACAAGTATTTCATCGACTAAAATCGTATTGGATACAAATAAGTATTACAAGAAGCCGAAAATTTTTGGAGGAACTGTAATTTTTGGTCCCTGGTATTTACAATTTCACAGAAATGTTCGCTGACTGGAAAAAGTGGATACAAACGCAGTTCTTCATTCCATTTGTACATATAATGAAACTTACATACGATTCTGACTGAATTAGTTTCAAGCCTAAATGAGTTAACATGGAACCCAATGCAGCATATTTTATTTGTAAAAATTTGTTGTAAAATACATGATCGAGTACTATAGTTAGCATCGAGATGTCTTGAAAACATGAATTCGAAACGGTCCTTTGACGATCCCAATGAAATCTCCTTTTCGCGGCAGCCGCTTTACGAGAGTATCTGCAAACCACAATTTAATTCCAAATAGTTGCAGTTCATCCGAGATTTCCAGGTGACTTGCACATCTTCGGCGAGTCAACAGTGCTTTAGGGAGACCGTCCTACGATTTCTGAGATCCAGCTTGCGCCGCTGGAGGCAAGAAAACGTTCGACGCCGCCGAATATTCTAGTTTGTCAGTAATGAGTTGTTCTTAACGAGTTGATATTCCCAGACTACCATTCTATTCGTTGCGGTAACGGTGGGAACATTTCATTACCGTGTTGTTTGCGTACACCGTTTACCTGCTTGCACATGATTTGTACATCCCCAGTCAGCACACCTACAGTGAACCACACGAAAGTATTTCAACGCACTTTAAAACGGTATATGTATGTAACTTTTTTATCATCGGACCAAACGACCTGACTTTCTTTGAGCAACTAGAAGAATTGATTTGCCAAATGACACGCAAAAAAGATTTTGAAAAACTTCCAATTGCTAAGAATTAAAGTGGAGTGGGGTAAGTACGTCAACGGGGCACGTGCGTTAATTGGGTATTTTTTATCATAATATGAACGAAATTTCTCTAGCTTGTATTTATTAATGTAGTATAAGTTAGTATGAACTATTCTACATAGATGACGCCTAAGAATAAAGGTGTTTTCCTCGCTTAAATCAACCAATGCCAAACAGTCACGTGCAAGGTACACGTACAACTTTAAGGTTACCCTGAACGTGCAATAGTTTACAAATTATTAATACAATATATTCTGTGTTGTTATTTTAGGTAAGTACAACAAATATTGATATGTTGGTTTACATTAAATAAACCGTTTTTATTGTATTCTTTTAAATTTATTGAGAAGAACAGTAACAATAAGATGCACTTGCCCCGTAAATATTACTACACGGGCCATTCTTAACTGAACCTCTGGTTCTAGTAATTCGCGCTGATAATTCTTATTTTGTCTCGGCTAACCTGAGCATCTGAATATTCACCTAAATATATTGCTTGTTTTTTACAATATAAAAAATGTTAACAGAAAAATATATTGAACAAGATAATATAGTTAACCAATGATATTTTGTCTGTTCAACGCTGAGATGTTAAAATATTCCTTCTTATAGAAGAAAAATCAAAATTATCTTTTTGTTGAAATATATTGCCAATATAAACAATGTTGTATGTGCATCATTTTTATTATTACCGGAGAGGAGACGCGGCAGCGTTTTGAAAACAATCGCCGTGCAGTTTCCTGTTGCCGGGGAAGACGCGAAAGTGACAGGTTATTCAACGAAATGAAATAACGAATGGTCCTCTCTCGGCAAACATACGAGCATGAAATCGAGGCGACCTGTACCGGAGCCTCTCGGCAAACAATTCGGAAAAACGGATCTCGATCGAGTTGGTAAAGTATACATCAAAACCGTTGAAACTTCCTGCTTCGTACTTGAACTTCTTCGTTACAACCTCCTTCTCGCAGGGTTTTTCCACGACCCACGGTCGGCGCCCTTCGGCACGTACATCGGAACACCTGTAAAGTTTCGGGAGGGCATCGAGAAGGGCCGTCAACTGCACCCCGGCCCACCCACACCCTTATTCGAAGAGAAATTCACACGAATTTTCGACGGAGAGGCGTTGAATGAACCATGGCGACTCGACGCGAAAGAACGGGTAATCGACCGACACGATTTCGAGGAACTTTCGTCATGTGATTCCTCCAACTTCTAGCACCGGTAGATCTGTCAAAGTCACCCCCCTATCACGTTAACACTGAAATTTTCTCGATATATATGTATGTCTTGCCTCGCGTAGTGTGACTTTCTTCTTTACGGATAGTGTTACTTTGTTTTCCCCCTAGATTATACAAGAATATATATGTATTATTTATTAGGTTCGCGACTATACTTGTATCGCTCAGGCAAAATGCTTTTACAGTTGCATTTACCGAGCTAAGGGCATCAACCTGACACGACTGTTTCGCAGCTGGATCGCGAAAAGGCGAAAATTGGCGGCCGCCTATTGCCACCCTCGCCTGCGCAGAAGCACGCGACTCCGGGCGATTATTATGGGTGCTTCGAGAAAGTCAGTCACTTTAATCCGGCAGTGAGAGAGAAGAAAAAGCGCGATCCGGAACTTCCGAATGTGAAGATCAAACCTAATCCCCGAGGCGGACCGGGATACGCTGATATCGGCCTGAGCCCTTTTCCATCTCACTCCTATAATCCGTACGATCGCGAAACAGGACCGAAACGTGGTAAAGTGGATTCTATTTTTCATCTTTCACTACAGTTATAATAAAATCTATTTCTCGGCGGTAGATGTTATTTACACAAGCGTATTAAAAAAAAAAACGAGAAGTGCGGCTACTGAATTGATATTTTTCATCCTTTTTTACGTTTATAACCTTAAATGACAATGTCTATATCGTTGAAATTGCTTCTCGCGAAGGGCTACAAACGTAGCGTGAACAGCTAGCGCGTCGATCTGGCCTACTGTGCGGCGATGCTAACAAGAAAAGTACAGACGTGCAAGTATGTATGTATGTAGAATTGCATCGCGAGTTAGAGGTTCTAATTTTTGCATTTCTCCAGCCCCCTCCTCCCTCATTTCTCAGTTTTTGTTCATTATCCACATTCCAGGAACGGTAAACACGACAGACAATATCGCCAAGTAAAGAAGTAATATAAAGGGGGCTTGGGGCTTGGAAAGCGGAAGAAGATTGGAGTCTCCCTCTCTCTCCCTTTCCACGTTTCCGCTTACTTTTTCGGTAGAATTTTGTTTCGCCAAGCCGGCACAAGTAATTACATTTTTGTCGTAAGAAACGCCCGGAAACTGGGAGCTCGCTACACCCTCACAGTTTTTTACCAACCCGCGAACGTTAAATGTGTATGCACGCGCTTTCAAACCTTCACTCGAGACGGATTTCAGCCGGGCAAGAAGGGGTCCTTTAAAGCAAACAAAAAAAAGCCGCAATTAAGTGAACTATTTAGTTTTATTGGGTCGGCTGTTACGAGATAAACGCGTTAATTAGGAACGGTTATTCTGTAACGCTGTAACGCTGTAAATGAAAATTAATAATAGGAGTCACTGTACGTGTTAAAAATGATTTCAATAATATCTCGTTAATTATAATTATTAGGTTTAGGACATATCAAGGTCAATATATTTTTACGTATAATTTGATAGTCTATCGAGGCAAAGCACGACGAGAGCAATATGAAATGGTTGATAGTGGGGGAACTATACTGTAGTCAGAGGTAAACAGTCTTTCAGTCCAAGAAGGAAGTGTTTCTTCTTTTTATTCTGTTATTTATAAAATAATCAATTAAAATGAAAGTCATATCTTTTTATATCAAACGTAATGTTCCTGTTTTTGTGTAGGAAAACCCGTTGGTCGATTTCTGTATGCCAGCGCGCCACTCGATTTTTTCCCACCAAATCCTTACGAGGACCCGACCACGGGTCCCATATATACACCGCCGGAGGAAACTAAAGTACGGATGATACCACCCGGCCGAATTTATGTCCCCTTTCCAAAGCGACCAGGCGGTAATCACTCGGGCTGTTTTGAAAAATTTCCAAGCTACTCCAGTGATCTTTACATCAAGGATACCCGGGAGACGAAGAAGGAAGTGGGTCGCTTTCTCCTCGGCGCGCCGACTTTACGATCAAAATACACTGATAGCATCATCAATCATGTCACCGCGGTTTCCTGTAACGCACAGAATTACAATAGCTACCGACCACGTGTTTATCCACTGGGAAAATAACGTTTGTGTAATAACTTTCTAATATGTTTTTATTTTTACAATAAAACATCGTGAGGAAAAATTATTTACGCGTTAGGGCATTAACTATTTACACTGTTACACTGACAATTCACGTTCATTAATTTTGATCGTATTCGCTTAATTGCTGGCAAATGGATACGTCGCACGTCGAGAAGAAAAAAGGGGCGAAAGCAGGACGGTTAATGCCGCTCCGCGAAAATATAACGACGCTTTGTTCTCTTCCATTTTTATTCGCTCACTATTGCAACCACTTGTGGCTCGGAGTTACAATTTTCTTGGAAATTACGGCTGTTTTTCTTCGCAACAATAGTCTCGTGATAGGGTAAATGCACCTATTACTGCGGGTGAACGTTTTACCGTAGTTTTTTTTCCGAATCAGACTAAAATACGTAAGAATAATTATTTTCAACCGAGTATATTTGTACAATTCAATGATATTGTATTCTCATTGCCGAGGCAAACAAAAATTGTCGATCATTCTTATATTTTTATAATCTCAGGGTTTGAAGAAACACTCTTCATAAAAGGTATAAATAATAACATTTTTCTTCTATCTCGATCACCAAAGAACTGTTGTTCACATGATCGGTACGTTCTTTGTATTGCTTCAAATTGCATCGGAGAAAGTTTTATACAGGGCGTCACAAAAGTGTTGTATTTCCTTGAAAGGGAGGATTCTTGAGGTTGCGTGAAAGTAACTTCTTCTTTTGCGAAACGGAATAATTTTATTCTAGAATTTTATCGTTACAATTTTATTAACGACACTGTAGAAAAATCTGACGATCATTTCTCTAGAACCATTCGAATAGTTTCTTGCGGACATACGAAGAACAAACATTCGGCAAGTTCCATTTCCGGATGGCGATAACACTTGAGAACTCTTTCGTAACGTTCGGGAGAAGAATAACTTTTATTTCTGTTGCTAGAAAAATAGAGCTTCGATCGCGCTGTTTTCTACAAACAGTGTTCTGCTGCACTTTGTGTACTGTCGATTGCGTTAAGTATTCGTGACGCATGCAATATGCGATGTAACATAAATCATTGAACACTGTTTACACATTTCGCTTAAACATTTACAATTAATTAACAAGTTAACAGTATACGAATAAAGTTAAAGTCGTCTTTCTAAACTATAGAAGAGAGTGAAACTTGTTTGATAGTATTAATATGTTTATATTTTATATTGACGTGTTATGTAACTGCTGATTTTTATGCAAAATAAAAATTGTATTGCATAAAACTACTGAAAATAAAATTAAATAGTAGCGAATATGTCAATATCTAAAATTTCCTATTTCTCTAGTTTAAATCGTATTGGATAGCAACGTGACTCTAGTCGGCGAGCCCGGAACGGATTAGTACCTCGAAATAAATACATATACTCCAGTAACATGCTAGAGCAAGCGAGTGCTATAACGAAAGGGATTTTATGAGGTCCACCTGAAAAAGTTCTATCCATTTCCTAATTACCTGCATTTACCGGTTCTTGCTGTGTTTACGGAGAGCAATAAATGTTTGGCGTCGTACGTTTTAGTTTCATGTTCATGCAATTCAATGGTAAAAATGATGAAAATGGTGAAAATGGTGAAAATTACAGGTTTTTCACGATTTTCATTCTAATTCTATTATTCGGGATTCTCATGCTTTGTAATCGTTTATAACTAATAAACCAATTGATCAATTTCGATAAAATTTTCAGCACTTATTGTAACCTCGATGAATTTAGAAAACATATTTTTTAAACTTTTTGTTACACGCCCAAATAAAAAGGTTGTAAAAAGCAGCTTGTACTTTTTCCATAATTCCGATTAAACGAAATTTTACAAATATTTTCATTGCGTAAGTATCATCTAGTAAACTGTTACGTCCTAAGGTTGACGTTTTAAAGAGGTAATTTTATTTTAAAGATTTTTAGATAGAGGATAAAACGCAGTTTTTTAACCAACCTGCATTCACCGGTTTCGGTTCGGCTAATTGAGGATTTCGCATAACTAATTGGCCTTTATTGTGGGATTTGGATCTTAGAAATCGAAGTCAGTTATTTAAAAATGATTTGAGAGTTTGATTTTAAAATAAATAAGGTGGAGTGGGGTAAGTGAGTCAATGGGGCAAGTGCGTTAATTGGTTATTTTTATTATAATACGAACGGAATTCCTCTAGCTTGTATTTATTAATGTATTATAGTATAAGTTAGTATGAACTATTCGACATAGTAGAATAGTATAGGTATAATATACGATAGTATTTGATATTTTATTTCCCGAACAACATTATTATAGCAAGTATAAATAGAAATTCAGAAAATGTATGTTATACATGATTGATTTTTGGTTTGGTTTGAGTTTGGTCCATTTATGACAAATTATTTTGACTTAAATTGCGTTATGCGAGTGACTGTGGATATTTAAGATGCTCATGTTAGGTGGGACGTCTCCCGTACATCGTTTAATTGGCGAAGATGCAGCGCTGCAAAGAACATGTCAGCGACGGTTTGCCAAATGCAGAATTGAGAACGCGATCTTCGAAGATAAACACCATTTAGCAAAGTCATCAGAAGTCTGTATTGATATTCTGTAGAGAATTTTCAAGTAAGATTCATTCAGGCGTTCAAGATCGGTAGGTGGAACCGTTGAATGTGGCTGAACAAACAATTTCGGATTACATTCTACAAATTGGGATTCGTCTGTATACGTGGTCACAATGAGTCTGACAACATCAACAGTGGCCAGAACTTTCCAGTAGACCAATTAAGACGCGAACTAGTTCATTATATAATACTAAACCCCACGGTAATCGCAATTGAGTTCTTATTATCTCTATAATAAGTAGAATACGGCAGCCAAGATCAAACATTAACTGACAACCTGTATGTACAAGTGGTTTGTTCTGATTCGGCCGGATTCCAAGAACCGTGGGGATTGCCAGTTGTTTATTGAAAAGATGTGCCTTTCGTTGGCAGCGAGACGCATTATGGACTGGAGGAACACGCGGAACGAATGGACGGAAGGAAGGCCGCATTGTGAATTGTGATGGGGTACAAGAGACGAAAAACGGGAACCAGCGCGAACACAATGGTCCAGGGACGCGCGAGACACGGTACTTTCAAAGCGAATCACTCCGCGACGAGACCCGAACTTGGTAATGAAATTCTAACAAACGTTCTACACCGCGGAGTCACTGCTGGACGGTCGCAATTAAACGTTTCTGGCAAACACCAACGCGTACCAAGAGAACAGCCTCGTTACGTCACTTAAAGGCTTGCCACGCTGCTAAGGTCATTTGTATTTGACTGGCGGCAAGTAAGGCCGCGTAATTAACTGGTGGTTTTGCTCGTCGTGAGAAGAACCCACCGATTTCCTCTAACGAGCAACGGATCCCGGGACCGGCAAAAACCTCGATAAAACGGCCGCTGCATGGCTCAAGAACGAGATGAAATTATGCCAAGTCTCGGCTTTAGACGTCGCGTCGCGCTTCGTCCTCTGAATCGGTCGGAACAACTCAACTGTCAATTTCACATGTTTATATCGTAAACAACGATCTATCAGAAAACTGTTTGTTTGGGACACGAGTACTCTTCGAATTTATTTGCCGCTGGTCCAGTGTAATTACTCGAATTAGTTTGGTAATCAAATTGTCGCTATTCCGAGTAGGGCATTCCTCACCGACTTCAATCACCTTGAAATACTGTTCTGTTCAAAAAGTTCGAGGACAGTCCTGTTTACAAGAAACCGTGCAATGCTATAGATCTCTTATCAGAAAATACAGAAGGAATCAGAATTGCTATGGGCTATAGAAATTCTACTCCGACCAATGTCATGGCGGTTGAAACCGGGATAATGCTATTCGAGGGAAGAGTCAACTTGCTAGCGGAAAAGTATATTCTGAAACTGAGATAAAGAAAGTTAGCAAAGTCGTGGAACATATAAATAGCCAAATTATTAATTTTGACGGAATGGTTACACTGGAAGATGAGAATATTATGTTAAATAAAGCATGGAAGTCATTATATGAAAAACCGATATCTGGGAAGAAGAAAACGATTTGAAGAACTGAAGGAAATTGAAAGGAAAGATCTGATAAATCTAGAATCAGGTGTTGCAAGAAAAAACAACAGTTTTAACACGATGTAACTCTTATAGGCATGACTTAGGCAAAACTTGGGGGGGGGGGTCACTGAACCGATCAAAAGTGGTAAAATTGCAATTTTTCAAGATTCTCGGCCTTTTTACCATTTTTCATCGTTTATAACTCGTAAACCAATTAACCAATTTCAATGAAATTTTTGGAGCGGATATAATTTATACAAGGCGACCAAACACGTCTTTTAAGTTTCCGTTATTGGCCCAGCTAAAAAGTCGTAAATCAATTTTTACTATTGTTTTTCACAATTCCGACCAAATGTATGTTTTCAACATATTTTTTAGACTTTATTTACTAAACTAATTTCTTCTAGCCTTACAGAGAAATTGAAGTTGTATGGTCCATTCATAAAAATGTTATTCTGATTTAGAGCGTGTTTGTGATCAGTTTTGCTCCTAACTGTAAACCGTAGTTAGGTTAAGTACTTTAATATTTTTTTGCTTGCCAAAGACACAGCGGGTCCGATTTCTATAGCTAGAAAATCACGTTTTCCGAATTGCGTTATTATTGTTGCAAGTGTGTGATATATATATGTATACCAATTGAGATAGTGGAGATTCGTCCTCGAAGCTATTGCCACGAATTTACTTGCTCCGTACGCAAACAACAACCTCTACGTAGATGGTAAACTTAGTTCACAAAGGGCACTCTGCAAATAACTCGCGTGGATTTCAGTTTAACTTCGCGTAATTATTCATTGATGTTAGTTTTGTAGTTTGACTCCAACTTGCACTTGCTTCACATATTTTCTAAATTACAAACTAATAAAACATGCGATCCAAGATGAGACGAATTTACACTGCATTCAAATTAGCAGTTGTCACTTCAACTAATTTCTCAGGCAACTAATAACTAAATTCAACAGCGAGAAAGCTGCATTTCACGAGCAAGGTTACATCGTGTATTTATGTTTATATCTATTAGATATAGAACTATACCTATGAAATAACTGATAAAACCTATTGACATTACGTCAGCTTATTGGCTCGTCAGGTTGGTCACTTTGACAATTACCGAACCGCACGGCTCGTTACCGCTACTGTCCTCGAGTTAAACGAAACAAATAGTCGGACCGGTGAAAAAGAAGAAACTGTATTAATCTTTCTGGTCTGACGACTCCGCCACCCCTCGCGGAAATAATCTCATCTCGAACGGCACGCAGTGAAAGGAGTGAAGATTTTACACCCCCTTTAATCCCATTCCACGCGCAATCACGGCAGCAGCCAGGAGGGTCAGGGATCCACTGGGATCTCCTGAAACAGACAAAAAGAAGGCTGCGAGGAGAAGCAGGAGTCTCGCATCGAGCCGCAATAAGCGTTCTCGCTCCGGCAGGCCGCTGAAAAATTTTCAAGTGGGCGTCTGCTGGCAGACAAGAAATGGCGGCAGGTAGGTATGATTCCGGGAGATTTATTCCGTGGCTGAAGCCGGCCATTTCTCCGTGCCGTGTCGTTGCGCCGGTATTAAACATTCCAAGCATTGCGATACCTTCCACCCTTCTTCAACCCTCTCCGGTTTTCCTCTGTACACCGACCCCAGCGACGTTTGCGCACACCTATACGAGGTTTGGACCGGAACCAGAGACAGCCGCGCGATCAGCCACACACGCGCGAGCTCCCTCCTCCTCCTCCTCCTCCCGAGAGAGAGAGAGAGAGAGAGAGAGGGGGGGGGTGGGGTGCGAGCGAAGAGGATCGGGAAATATGCGACTTCGACGAATCCAGCGAAATCTTCCAAATCTGCTCCGTTTATCGGGGAAAACTCTATTCTGGTAAACCAGAAATGCTTCGCCGATGCACCGTGAAAACCAGACCCAAGAACGGGTCTATGGTTTCTGCTGGTGTCGCAAATCAGAATCTCCTTTGCTTAAAACATATACGGTACAACCTCGTTTATACGAACCACTTAACCTTATACTTCGTATACGGGGTGCTTGCGGTAAATTGAACCTGCGTTTTTCTCGTGACCAGTAAGTATTCCAGAAAAAAGATAGAGGAGGAAGAACTAGGCAGTATATTTTACTGGCAACACGATAACCTATTTCAATTTTTCGTGACTTTCAGTTTTTTAAAAAGAATGATATGTGGTTTTTAATGTCATATGAAAGTGTGGATCGAGACATATGTATAGATTGAACATTTCGTAAAATAACACAATCACTTCCAAGGTCATACAAAGTGAAAAATAAGAGAAATATCTAACTTGATCATTTCGTAATGTGACACAATGGCTTATATCGTCACACACAGTCACAAATCAAAGAAATGTATAGTTTCTTAACATTTCTTAACATAACATTGAAGAACATGTAACGATCCATTTAAGAAGCTGTAGGTCAGTGAATCGCAATAACATTCGGACACTTTTTAGAGCAGGCCTGGCCAACACGCGGCCCACCGGGCGATTTTATATGTATTTCCATTGAAACTTTTGTTTCTCGTTGTATGTACAGAAAAATATTAAGTAAATGAAAATTTGCATGTGTCATTGTTATAATGCGACGTATAACAATAAAGTTTTATTCATTTTGTATTTGTATTACATTTTCTAAAAGCATGTTTACCTGAAGTGCGGCCCGCTGGCTGTAACGTTACGCGTCATCACAAAGTGGCCCGTGAAACCATTTGGGTTGACCAGGCCTGTTTTAGAAGATGATAATAGCGTTTGAATTGTGTCATTTTGTTGTGAATAACTCTCCTTTTCTATTACTTTGTTCATTACATCCTTGCAGAGAGTTAAAAGACTGAAACCTTCCGATTGCATTCCTTTATACTCCGATTTTCTTCGGGTATGCAAAAAACTGCAGCCACTAGAATTTGAATAAATTTAACGATCGATTACCAAGCGATACTCCGAAACGTACTTTCTCCTTTAGAAAACTTCCATGGAACTTCCAGCTAACAGCTCACGTTTGAGGCTACAAGATCTTGCTTTTACATTGGTACTCTCGTTAGTTCGAGTCAGCAAAACTTCCTCTTAACTCGTCTACAAACTTCCAGTTCGTAAATTTATAATTTTTCAAGTGGCGGCTCCCTAACAACACAACGACCGTTCAATAGAGATCAAAAGTCAGCGTTGCTCCGGTGTTCATCCTGGATTAATATTTTCTTTTTATTGAGAGCTTAAGTGGAACTCCCCATATAGGGGGTTATATAAACTAATGCTTCTAATTGCAAAAAAAAAACAAAGTTAGGTTGTTTGGTCCAATTTTTAAAAAGTTATTCTGTTTTAAATAACGTTCGAATACTTTCGTGGGCCACTGTACGCGCATTAATTCACGGGAGAAAAACTCTTCTCTGTTATCAATTTTTTAGAATACGTTTTGTTTGAATTTTAACCTACCCCGATAACGGAAAAGTCCTTTTACGACATCATTCCACACGTTCTAACGAATAAAAAGTGTAACAGCCGTTTATCCGAAAAAATGATGAGAGTTATAAAAGATGCTTTTAGATGCAAGTATGTAACCACGGTTATAGCTCGTTTCGCAGGCAGCAATATTCGCGGAAGAACGTCGAATTTATTTTATACTAACAATAAAACACGTTAATGTTTAAACCGATACATAAAACAATTTTTCTTCTAAATATTAAAATTAACATACAATGTATATTATTCGTTGTAAAATGTCAATTTTGTTACATACTTCACCCAAAGAAATTAAGTTCGAGTTCCATTGCAATTAAATAAGTTATAATCACAGGATGATATGTCCTTCTTCAATCATGTTTGAAATAAACACAGTGGCTGAACAAATTATTACATTATTATTACATAAATAACAAGAAATAAATGCATTACTTATGGGTATGAATAATGATATTTTAGATGAACATTAATAGCACAATAAGTCGTCGATCCTGTTCTAAATGAAATATATTGTAGTACATGTGTGTGTGAAATTAGGGGTTCATCATTTTTCCGGTTTCGAATCATTTTTGTATAATTTATTATATAATTTTTTTGGTATACAGTCTGCTGGTATTTTCTCGAGACCAGCGGTATATTAACCTGCTCATTGTGACGCCAATTTTCATATCACCATCCTTTTCAAGGGCTCATTTTAAAGGGGAAACTTGAAGGAATATAACCATATTTTTTTCAAAATTTAAATCACTCTGGCCCCTCAACGAAGAAAACGTAAAAAAAGAATTTGTTTAAATTTTTCGACATTATAAAGCTGATTGTCGAGTTTGAAAAAATTATTTTGTAGCAGCCCAATCCTTTCCGTATAAAACATGAAATGTAGCTCAATCGGACAAACAGTTCCCGAGATAAAAATTCGTAAGTGAGGCCCGTTTTCCCCAAAATGGGCAAAAATTGCAAATTTCGAAGGCCTGTCATTTCTAACAAAAAAAACCCCTCCCCCAATTTCACATGGACTACAACATATTTCATTTACAACAAAATTGACGATGGTACCTGCAAAAAGTGTTTGATTCGGCATAGAATGATCCTAAACTACTCTAATGTCTGCCTCTACGATAGTATTATAATGGTTACCCTCTTTCTGCCAGTACCGGATTAGTGACTGGCGTCACGTGACCGAGCCGTGACGGAAAAGGGAATACTATCGTAGAAGGGGAAGGTAGAGAGAAGTAGAGTTGCTAAATTAAGTGTGACATAAGCTGAAGCTTATTCAATTATCTAATAACACTAAAATATTAGAATTTCATTCTAACGTCATACTCTAACAATAAGATTGGATTCGATTTCTTATTTTAAGCTAGGGATTTTCGGTTGAATATTTCGGTCGGCACTAAACGGGTTAAATGAAATTGATGTATTTGTAGCACGCGTGTCTCAAAGGGGATCATCCGAAAGTCGAGCTGCGAATCGAATGCCGACAATGCCGACTAAGCGATTCATAAAAGCGCAATTATTTGGGTATCGTCGGGTTACTCCGGTTCTGTAAACAATCTACACATTGGGCGGGAAGTGTGTTTGCTTGCGTATTTTCAGGGTATTGGAACAAATCGCGTCTGGGTTTACTATCCCATCCGCAAGGCAAACGGAGGAAATGCGAAAGAGAAAGCTAAACAAGACGCGCGTAAAGCCACGGATGTCAGTTAGCTGGAACGCGATTTAGGGAGACTTGTACGGTCTCGAAAACCATCTTGGCACTCGACATAGACGTCTTGGACCTCCACTCTTGACAGCGCATATTTATCTTTGCGTTTAATCAACCGATCGACGGATCCCGGAATGTACCCTTGCCAATTGACGCTAGAACATGACAGAATTGGTGCACTTGATAAACGTAATATGTTTCAATGAAATACATCATTCTAAATGATACAGGGTGTCCCCTTTACGATCATGGCCAAAGAGTCCACAGAATAAGTTTCTCGCTTCTTCTGAAAAATATATCATTTCGAGTTGTGTCACCCTTGCAGCGGGGGTGCAATGTGATACTTGAAATTGTTAATGTATTCCAATGCATAGGAAAAATGCATTGGAATTATTTTTCTTTTGCTTGTCCTGTAAAATTTCAATTTTTCCAGTTGTGTCGTTATCCTACTTCCGGATCAGCGATATTATATTCTTATATATTATAGTTGACGACGTTCTGGGAAATTTGCTGTAGGCGTTATCACCGTTGATTAAAAATTTAAAGCATTCACCTTCGTTTCTCCATACATGTATTTTGTTTAAAAACAAATCACCAGATTTCTGTAAGAAGTATACATATATGATAGTATTTAGCGACGAGTCAAAATTTGAACTTCGATGTGGTAGCAGGAGAAAATGTGTATAGAGAAAGCGATAAGGTGAATGCTTGAGGGAATTTTGAAAAACAATGTATGTTATTTCATCACATTTCTCCACTTTCTGTTTTACGGATTTAATCGACTTTGCAGCGCAAGTGAGCGACCCATATATTAAAAATAAATATTACCTCGAATAATCGAAATGGGCATAGGCGAGTGCTCCATGAATCCCTTGCTTACTCGATTGGACCAAGAACTGCTTGTTCCTCGACTAAGTAAGTAAGAGTGGCTCGACTCAAAACATAATTACGAAAACGTCTACATTACCTGTACCGGAGCAATGCTTCGAGACACATACATATAGACACCATCCTCCGTTTCTGCAGAGGAGAAATGTTGCCGTATCTGCGTACATATTTACTTAAGCGGCATTTGGAGAAGAGACACACCCGGTTTATCACTGTCAGCTCGAAAACACAGAAGACGGAAGAAGAGAGGAGAAGCGAGAGTGGGCGGACAAGTGGAGTAAATCTACGGCTCGTTTAAGACGGAAACATTCTCGAGACAATTGAATTCATTGTCCTCGAGGAACGTTTAGGAAGCAGAAGGGCGTGACAATTTCTTTTCGAGACCCTTATCTGCGTATCGTCTTATAATTACAGCAATTCAAACCTTTCATTCCACTCGTTTACATACGGGTTTCGCTACCGTTCTCGAGAGGGAAGTTATCGAACCTGTAAATCCAAAAAATTATGAAACTTTTCACACCAATAGAGTAATAGAGTCAGTTATTACGAATACAACCATATTCGTTTTCATGATACTTGAAGGGGTGAAGTCAGCTCTTGAGAAAGTTCCAATATTTTCTTTTGTGTGAAATATTTCGAGAACAACAAATGATATTAAAATACAAGTTGAAACGAAAGTTGGATGCTATTAATGTGCCCACCAAACTGTACTACAAAATTTTTTGTTGTTGTGTTTTTTTCTTGTTATTTATATAACATTTATATAACAAGAATATATTATTATTTAACTTACCATGTAATCAATTACAGATTAATTTCACTAATTAATCAGATTAATGTCATTGGTATGTAGGTCGGAGACGGTGAATAAATACGCGTAAAGGTAATCGACATCAATAAACGTTCGTCATAAAAATTAATTGACGTCCACGCCAGAAATTTCAACTGATTTCATTTTTCTATGACCTCGAGAATTCTCTGGATCCGACAAACCCTTTCCTCTGTCTTTTCTCTTCTTAGAGTTTTTTTTTCAGATTACACGTAATCTGACGTAATATTTCTTAGGGAACGACACTTTGATATAACTGCAATTGTCTGGGAAAGGTTGTCTCTTACAAGCTTCGACAGTAAATTGATTGCGAAGAAATGGCAGACGAAATAAGACGCCGAGAAAGAATATGTCAGCTTTACTTCGAACGCTTTATTATTCGTTACCTACGGACAGTTATTCTTTTCGTCTAATTTATGCAAATTCGGATCAAAACGAAAGCAATGCATTCTAGCAATAACAATAAAGGAAGATTAATTTACTTTGCGACAGATACAAAAATGATATTGGGTTGGCAAGAAAGTAATTTCGGTATTTTAAGATGAAATAAAACCGAATATCTTTGTCCAAGCGACGAACTTTAATCAATAAAATATTTTCTTATTTATTCTTTTTGGCGAAAGATCATCGAGCAAAAGGGAAAATATCTTATCCATTAAAATTCAGTGCTTGAATAAAAAAATTGGGCTGTATTTCACCTTAACACGCTAAACCTACCACCACCGGTCAAAATGGCCGGTTCCAGATCTTTTATTTTACACTTATTTAAATAATAACAATTATTTGATAAGAAATTATTGTATAGATGTCTTTAATAGAGCACGTATTACAATAGGAGCCGTACAAAGTCTAAATCAAATTAATCTTGTCAGTTTTACAAGGGAGCATGTTCCAGTTACTTACTACGGCTCGGTAGGTTTAGTGTTAAAATACCGAAATAACTTTCTTGCCAACCCAATAGTTTATATTTTATTTCTGCTACAGAAATGATGCAGTGATCACGCGAATTTGCTTTTTCTACATTTGCACTTTTAGACAATAATAAACAGATTGCAATAAAAGGCAGAACACAAATCGAAAGACGGAGCATCATACTTTCCTCTTATGCAAGTAAGATAAGACTCCATTTATATGAACTGGTCGGGGGACAAGCAGTTCACATAACTAGGTAATTTATACTATAATAGAGAAGTCCACTGACTTCCCAAGCTATGTATAATACTAGCAACTTTGAACTGGAGTCCACGTTCAGATACATAAGTGGATTCAGTCGTAGTCTTACTCAGTCCCCGGATTATAGTGATAGTTTAGATTCTATGAATTTGGGAATGACACGTAAAAACAGTAATTTAATAAGTCAGGCCAATTAATTCTTCATCTATTCAAAAAATAAAATGGTAAAGATCAAAAGCTTATATTATTTAGCAAACGTAAAATATATCTAGGAGAACTATTTCCGGCGAACTCGGACGAATGAAAACGTTCAATGCGGTTACGCGTTATTTAATGTAAACAACTTTAGTCTGTACCGACAAAATGGTTGGATAACAGTGCGAGGAGACAATGACGACAATGCAGACTCGGGGCGATATGCACCCGGAAATTGTATCCCGCAACTCCTGATTTCAATCACGCCCTCTTCCGCGTTGCAGTACGTCGAAACAATTTGTTTAAACGCTTATTTCCGATTAGATGCGGGCCCCGGACTATTATTCTTGTAGCGCGCGTATATTAAACCGGCTCCATGGGGATTAAAAGGGTTATTGTTCCATCAAGACCCAACGTTGCATAAATGCAACATTTTAAACTTTCTTTTCGTGTATTTACATTATTGAACTCTGTAGTTCACGTTGCCGGACAGATTTATAATAAATAATATTTATGGAAAAGGGGATTTCAAAGAATTGCTTGATACATTTTTTATCTCTGCGGATCTCTGTACATACATTGAAGATTGAAACATTAAAATTTTTTAAGCTTTCTCAAGTATAAATACATCGAATTAAAGCGGACAGAGGATAAACCGAAAATGTTTAGTACGTTTTACATCAATTACAAATTTTCAAAGTACCCAATTCATATTTCTCGCTTTTTGAATATTAAATTCAAACAAACTCGTATGAACGCTCAAAGAGACGAGCTAAAATTAATTTTTCTCTGATTTTGTTTAGGACTATTCGAATCACGAACATGTTTTCATGAAGAAATGCTCAATACAATTCTTTATTCAAGCTGATATAATTAGTAAAAAGTTAATAATAAAACAGTAAAAACACTAAAAGAATTTGAAAATACTGTTATACATGTCGTAGATTTAAGCGTGTTTTCAGGATAAGCATGGGCTGAGCATTTGCCGTTGTAAGTTGCCGGAGTCGGCTGCTGAGTGCTCGCGCGTGCATTTACATTGTAGCGCGGCCGAGACGTTAGATCGGCCGCAAGAGTCGGGATCGCGGATCGGTTACTCTTACGCGCGGCCGAAACGTTTGAGCGGCTGCGACAAACAAAATCGGCTCCCTTTTAGAATGCGTGCACGTGGACGGAGTGACTCTGCGGAGTGGGGAAAATGCGAGTCAAGGCCAGCCAAGGCCCTCGATGGCCCGAGACCGGCCGCGGCCGGCAGATTTTCTTTAGCGTTCGAACGATCGAGAGCGTCTCCGCAGAGTCAAACAGATTTCCACGAAATCATTCCTTTTCCAGTTCATTTTCAATCAAACAAAATGTGTGCAGTGTGCATGAATCACAAGCGCAATGAAATAAATCTGAAGGCTCCGTTTCCTACGAGGACATTATAGTGAAAGATATATCGAAGTTATTGACATTTATGACGCATAAAAACGTGACAATAACAGCTGCCCGATAGCCGGCTGGTTTTTATTTTTACGAAGTCGTAGAACGCGTATACTGCAGATAGTAAAATTACGGTTGTTTAGGATACGAGTAGTTGTAAAGGGGCGAACAGTGGAACCATTCAGCTCTCGAGTGGTTTGATCCTAAACTCGGTTACTTTTTCGCCATACGCGAGATTTACGAGAATCGATAGTGTTAGAACATTCGCGCCCCGCGTGTATGTCCATTTATGTATACGGTCACGTATACATTACGTTCTAATAAGTAATAAATGTCTGAGCTTCCACCGGGTCGCGCTACTTCGATTGATACAAGACTGCCTGGAGTGCAATAGTGGTACGGTGTGGCTGAAGGTGTGTATGAAATTCTGTCTGACTATATGTCGAGTTACACACGACTTTCCGGTTTCCTGACTGCACAGTGTGAATCACATTACTTCTCAAAGTTGGACCATATATTGGCTTGTACTACTGGTCGGCTGCGTGACCAAGTGCCAGATCGTATTCCTTCCCTAAGTCCGCCTGAAAAATGTAACATCCGAAAAGATCTTCTCGTTCAGAGGAGCGAATAAATTTAGAAACTCGTTATTCAAGTTATTGCAGCGTAAATGTATCTTCTCACCTGATTCGTGAAAATTCTATCATTTCCTGTTCCTACACTGGTGGAATTAATTCTGGACGCTTTCAAATTTTTACTTAAATTTCGCATTTATTCAAATATATTTGATATATAATCATTTTTATATTTTACAATCTAATAATTGTTTTCTAGTTTTATGCCGTTGCTTTTATACAGGATGTTCATTTGAAAACTTTCCAGCCGAATATCTCAAAAAGTATGCAAGATATTGAGAACGTCAGCTTTTTATTTGGGTGTCGTTTTCAAGGTGAACTTTGTTTTTTTTTTATTTAACTTTGTTCATCAACGAGAAAAATTTTTGAAAGTTTTCGGAGACGTTTGAGTTTGCAGCATGTTCGAGGAAAAATGGGTGTACAACTTGAACCTGCTGCATCATGTAAAAATACCCGAGTGGAAAATGAACACTCCTTTGCGAAAGTAGAGGTTTCAAGTTTTCAAATGAATCTAGACTTATTTTTCAACAGCGTTTAAGTGCTTTTTTGCCCAGCTCCGGTCTTATTTCATTCCCTCCTGTGTACGAGTATTCGCCCTATTCAAATTTCCTTCTGTCTTATGAGGGAAATTCCGAGAAGAAACTCCGAGATAAGTATATAGTCCCGTCTTCTGGAGGGTTGCTAATAGATACCCAGCATAAACAGGTGGGGCAGATCTGTGCCTTTCAGTTTACCCAGTAACCGGGATATTTCGTAGTATTCGATACCCTTCAGAGAACACCCGCAGAAGACCCTATTCAATCTATTCTTACAATGTGTATGCTGGTTTTAGCTCGCGGAGATTGATATTCCTAACATTCGTTGAAACGGCTGGCTTTACGGCAGCTTTCGCGTTGAAAGCTCGCTTGGATGCGGCCGTACCTTGCACCGCCTTGCCCCCTTCTTTCGTTTCAAATTCTGAGCCTTCCGTCTCTATTCTCGATCCCCTACCACACCTTCTTCGACCCCATTTTTTTTCTTCTTTTTACGCGCCGTTATTGTAGCCCTCGCACGACCCACTCCCTCACGGTTTTATCTCTTCCCTTCACCACCCCTTGCCAGGAGCGATTACGACGGACCGAACATTTCAACAATTCTGATACGTTCGTGATATAATTAAAATCGTGCAATTACGCCCCGCATTTTGTAGCTACAGTATGTATTGCAGACAGACAAAATATATTCCGAATTTTCTCTTACCTTTAATTACCCCTTAGGGGAGACCGGGGCTAAAAAAAGTTTCCGGGGTAAGTTGTTCCAATCATTATTTATTACAAAGGACGGAAATTCTAAAGCGTTACACACAGACGAATATCTCCAAAAATATTGATTACACGCAAAAATGTTTCAGATGAAAGTTATTCAGTACCGAGGGGGACATCATGCGGCGGGATTTTTATTTATTCCCGGTGGACACTCCAACGTAAGGTGAAGGTCAACTTTCTTTTTTTGAAACGGAATGTGATATGTCTTTCTATCCACCATCAAATAGTGCGTTTTAAGATGAGTTCAATGACATATGACTCAAGGTCATTCAGGGTCAGACTTGATAGTTAATTTGTATAATAATTAATCACTTATATTGTTCGTCATAAGTGTCGAAACGGATTAAACGATTTTTCCCATCATACAATTCAGTATGATGAATCTGCGATTACATCAAAACACTTTCAATCTATGCACCTGTAACGCCTCGTAGTATACCACTATTTCGAAAGCATTGTTTGCTTATTCTTTCGATCTTCTTTTCCATTGCACCCATTTATATTATTCTCTAGGAGTTATTTATCTTTCTCGCCTTTCTTTCTCCAATTACTCAACTCTTCCGCGTCTTCTTCCCTTTGACACCATTGTTTCCTACTTCTTTTCAGACTCTCCAACCAGTGCTTCCTTCCTCGTGTTTCCACATTTCGAGTTGCTTTTAACCGCAACCTTCAAGTAATTTTAAACCAGGCTTACCTAACTTTACGCAGCAGCATGGTAGCAGTATCTTGTTAAAGTAAAATCCAGTAAACTTGTGTTCGAATTTTATAAACACGTTACAAGGAGTATACATACAGTGAGTGTAAAAAGTATTCGTACGTCTTTTAATATAGAATAACTTTTTTATATTATAATTGTACTAAACGACCTGATTTTTTATAATGAATTAAAAGCATAGGTTTACGAAATGAAATGCAAAAAATGTGTTGTCAAGGTCACCATTCTGGACATTTCCCTTTTGTGTTTTTGGCGATAGGCTTTAGTTAACGAGATATTCGCCAATAACTTTAAAGGGAGATGCGTTCAGACTGATGACCTTGGCAACATATTTCAAGGTCATGTTCATCGGAGTGTAGGAACTAGAAGTTTTCTAGAAGTTCACCATTTGGCCTACATACAATCGGATTAGTGGCATTGCAGAAAATGTTGACAAAATCGTACAGTTCTTTCTATTCGATGTTCGAAACAATTTACATAATTTTCGAAGTAATAGTTTTTATATACATTTTTTGTGCAACCTCAAAAATATTTTTATTTCGTTTCATTTGCACAATCTCTTTTTCAAGCATATGTGTCATTCTTTCTCAAGTTCTCACCTAATTGTGTTCGGAAACCTAAAATGAACGTGTATTTGCAGATGTTTCGTTTTTATTTATTTTCCAATTTTCCATTTTCATATTCGTTATTCTGTTGCCGAATCATCAGCATGATCGCGACCAGCCAGTTCCCAGAATCTTGTCCGTTATTGCACTCTCGAACTGCCGTGTTTCCAATAAACCGAGCGGGAACGCGATCGATTACGCGAAACTCAAGCGTTTTCCCCATTCTTCGAAAGCTTCCAAACGTTTCCAGGATCGAAGAATGCCGAGCTGAGAGTAAATTCTTCCCCGAAAAGGATCCTGAATGTTCAATTTTGAAAACTGGAAGGAACGCACATTTTAAAATGATGTTTCTGTAAAATCTTCTATTTCTCAAAACTAATAGTCGGAGCAATTTCGCTGGTGAACTTAAAACGTTCAGAAATAAGTGGCAAAAAGTCATTCTCGTTGGCGCACCTAATGTAAGAAAAAGTGATATATGTTTCTAGGGAGAGTATAAGGATGATCTCTTAAGCGTGCTCACAAAACAAGCCTGAAGGGATCACGGTGACAAACGATATCCTTTTTAGTAAATCTTCCGATCGGCAATTCCGCGGGTTCATTCAGCAGAAAATTCCATTCCCGTAAATTGCGAAAATGCTGTACGGGAGGGTGAGCGTAAACGGAAGATGCCAAAGGGATAATAATTCTACGCACGCCCATCCTTCTATCATAGTATTTATATGGGGCCACATTCGTTATTGTACGCTATACATATTGTATTCTACTATACCACTATTATACAATGCTAGCGAATAATATTATAATAAAATTTTTCAACCAACCCCATCGCAATAAATGAACTATCGAAATGAACTACCTCCCATCGATAACTGTTATCGAGGAGGATCCAATTTTTTCGACACTAGTAACTGTTATTTGTAACCGAAAAGTATAAAAATCGATATTTTTTAATCATTTTGTTCTTCGAATTTGTGTCTCTATATTCTGTGTACATTATCTAATAATTTCAATAATGATCAACTTTTTATTAATGATTTTTATCGTAGAAAATTTTAGAATAACTGTTATTTTTGGTCCCTGATTTAAAATGGTCAAGTTAGCTGAAGTAGCCTGTATAACTACTACATTGTATTATAGAATTTCTATGGTCACTTTTTGAAGACGTTCGTGAGAATAACAATTGTTTCCAGAAAAATTCAACAGCAACGAATATTTCACGAAACGAAACAGATAAGCTCGAGCGCGGAATCTTTTCAAAAACGGAAGATAACTGTTTATTTCCGGGCAAGCTATAAATTGTTTAGTAACTGAAAACCCAAACGTACGATCATAATAAAGATTTGGCTGTGTCAGAGTCCGCATGTATCGAAGGCACAAAGGCAAGAACTAGGAATGGCGAAAAATAAAATCGAACGGAATTTAACGGTTGAAATAAGGACAGTATAGTCGGGGGCCCACGGCGCGGCGCGGCGCGGCGCGTCGTAAAATCGAGGGTTAGAGGGGTACACCTTACGCCTTACGCAGGGTTCGAGTTTAGCGGCGTGGGGTGGAAGAGAAAAAAATAGCAGTAAAGCCAGGCAAGGATGGCAGATTGCCCCACAGGGATAGAAGTCGGCAGTGGCTGGTGATTCAATAAAGCAGATAACATATATGTATGTAGAGAACAAGGTTGTGGAAGCCGGGCTTGCACAGCTGACTATTGGAAATCTTCCAGCAACCTCTAGGAAACTGGCTGCCTTAAGTCATTTCCCCGTACGCAGCGCGAGCATAGACAACGTTTGCAGAGCGTAGACACGTCGGAATAGAGATTCGTAGCTGACGGAAAAGTTTCGAGATCTACCGACCAAAGTATCCGCTATCGCTAGAATAACATTTGTCTCTAAAGAAGTTCTTCCATTCGAATGGTTCCACACAAAATGAGTAATGCGGCTACAGAATCGGACAAAGTGGTAGGACGTTTGATATATGTATATCAGGCTATCCCAAAAATGTTTCACTTCCTTGGGGGGGGGGGGGGGGGGGGTGATTCCTGAGGTTATTTTTCCAAGAAATTTTTTCCTTTGCGAGAATGTACTCCGCGACTTTGTTAACTCCTTGTTGTATTTTGACGAGCCAGATTCGTGATGAAGGTTCTTAACGAAGTCTAACAGATATGAATGTCACTCGTTTCATTTTAGATGAAATGTTTGATTCGTTTGTAATCAATATGTATATGTATAAGCATTAAAATAAATGTAGCCATACTGTATAGAGCGTAGAAGTAGAAGACTGCCGCTGGCTCAGGGGCAATTAACGCGTTGGTTCGCACAATAACTCGTGCATTTCACATTCGACAAACAGGAACACTTGTTGCGACCTCTTAGAAACACCAAGGTTCAGAAGAAAAGTTCAGAAGAAAACTCTGTACATGTGTTAATTATTAACAAAAGTGTCTTCCTGCAGATAACACATAATAAAACACATCATGATCAATTCATCTCGACATTCACTGTACTACAAATTAAAGATGATATATCCTGGGGGTCACACTTAAGTGAAACACCCTGTATGTATAAGCTTATTTGCATATCTGTAGTATCTACAAGCACCTCTAAACGAAAATGGACCCATTGCACAAATGGTGCAAATCTGTTTCATCCTTCTGCCCTCCGAGGCACAAGAACGAATTCTCTTGAAATAACTCTGCCAAGAACGAAGCCAAGCGATTTAGGAGATTAAAACTCCGAATCTGAATCCGCCCTAACAACATTCTTTTATATGTCCTCTATATTTTCCAAATTCTCCTGTCCAATTACATTCCGGCTCGTATTGTATTCTAATCTCACAATCAGATTAAGAGAAGACAGCGACAGAAAACCTCCTGTCCTATGGGAGGTACAAAAAGTTGCTTTGTTTGCCCAATTTTAAAACTGATACAGTCCGGAAATAATTCTATCTCCGTTGTCTATGCCGAGTAGTCAACGAATTATTTTCTTTGCAATTGGGCATCCTATAAAAACTATACGCAACAGTAAATTCTCTATAAACGCACAAGAGCTGTAGCAGATAAACGCAGAGAAAATATCCCATCCAGTTTAGTAATCTGGTCTCGGCTCGGGTATATCGAGCAGTGTGAACCACTACTAATGCGACGCGGAGAGTTATGTTTGAACAGTATCATAGTGTATGAAAAAAATAGCGTCTCTATTTTCCGCAAATAACGTCCACGTAGAGCGTCTGGAAAATCCTGTCTCGACCTTTCAATGGAATACACTACGGTCGCCATACTTAACGTCTCCCTTAATTGAACTTCGCCCGATAACGTAGACGACGACGACGCATGGTTCGCCCGATTATGTCCGATTTTTGCCAAACAGGTGGAAGGTTTTCGATATCAATAAAGATGGCGCACGTCGATAGAGGAAGAGTCACGCTGGCCGCGTTCGTCCCTGTGTAAGGGGACCGGAAACGGGCCGCCGAATTGGATCTCCCGATCGTCTTCCGATCAGACGGTGCATACATGTGCACGGGAGAGGGTTTTTTTTGTGGAATTTACTGGCTCTCTGATTTACGTGTTATCTGTTGAAAAAGAAAGGAGAATGGGCAATGTACCGAAAGGAACGGAATTTAGGAGGGATGATAGAGCTCTGGAGATCGCGGGGGTGAGGTTTATGGACATACCACCTTATCGGTAATATCCTTTCACCCTGGTGGTTCAATAATTAGCTTGATCGGTGCTAAGGGTGGCTTGGACGATTTAGGACACTTAACAATTTAATTATTCACACTCGTGTTGTGCCGGTAAGTGAATTATTTAGTCGTTTGGTAAAGGAGCCCCTGTCTATACTGAATGTGCATTGACCGAGACTTATTGCGAGAACGCAGATTTATGCATTTCTGTCAAAATTGGGTGAATATGAATCTTAAGAGACATTAATTTAAAAATGTTAATGCATTATTTTGAGCTTGTTTATATTACTGAAATTTTTATTTTGCATAATGATGTACGTAGGGTGGACCTCAGGTATGCCCGGTGAAATTCTTTTTGCGAGATTTTTTCGCATCCCCCCCCTCCCCCCTTAAAATTGTGCCACTGGGTAAGAAAATAATAGTGGCACGTCTTCCCAACGTCCGATTGATCTAAAACTTTGGATATATCATTTTTCATGAAATGGAAGAATATTGGGGGGTGTCGTGCCCTAATTTTCATGGTCGAGAAATAAGGTCCACCCCCTAATTTTATTTTACACCATCAAATCTTCAGAAAAAGATATCAACTGAATTGAGAAGTATTAATAGAAAAGCTGTTATCAGAGCGAGGTAAAATATTATTCGAAAAATAGTAAATAATAAACAGTTTATTTTACTTCCGAATATGTATATTAAGAAGTCCATAAACACTACGTACCAGATATTTTCCGATTTGCGTCATTATAGCCGGCGTGTTGGTGAATAATATTCGTTGGAAACGAAAGGATGGGATTCAATGGAGAATTCTTGTTACATATTCTTTGTTACGAGATGGGTCTGTATGTAAACAACTGTAATTAACGTCACTTTAATTTCATTAACCTGGTAACTTGAGATAGCTTATACCCCATTGTACCGTGCAAAAGAACCATGTGGAAATGGGATATCATTTTTTTACCGTTTCAGTTAGCCATAAAGACAGAATGAATCCACCGTTCGACCCAATAATCTACATTACGGTTATCACGCTATCGACCGGTGCACTAATAGACACTTCGAGAGAGTTTCCTACAGTGGATCTCCAAGAAGTATTTCAACACTAAACACCCGATCCTTGAAAAATTACCTATATTTAACCTGTGACAATTTCGTAAAAAATGATCGTATGACAATAAATTTGGACCGACTCCAAAGCTAGAAGCCTCTAGTTTGGCAACCCATTGTTCGTTTTATCCAACGTTTCTTTTTCATAATGTAGCGGGCTAGAAACTGAAGACATGTTTTTTCACGAAAATGTTACATTTTCAAACGTAGTAGGATTTTCAAACAAAAGTGGGAGCGTAGCTTCACAAACATCCTGCTGAGACTGCAATACTTTTTTTCTCCAATAAAATCACTGTGACAGTGTCGGTGAAATTCTTTTTCTTTCAATTATGATCTGGAGAGACTACCAATCAGTTTAACAACACTGTTGAAAACAAAGAACCAACTGTTGTCTGGAATAACATTTTGCCCGTCGTTTTTTTTTCTGCAAACATGCGAATATTGAAATCGGAAAGCAACGAAGTCACTTTAACATCGTTCTCCTGCATAACCCATCGCACCTGGAACATCCAGCAAACTAAACTTAACAGAAAGTTGTTGAACCCATTGCACTTGATGTTTGCGCGAACTTCATAACTAACTCAGCGTCCAACTGGTGAATGCATAAATGTTTATGAAGTTAAAGCTGAAGACTCCGAGACTGAGGACGACAATTATCGCAGAAGCTGCCTCCGTTCGTTCAGTTGTCATTCTATTATCCTCAATTTATTTATTTATTTATTTATCACTGCTTTAAACCGGATGGTTTATTCATCAAGTACAAATATTGTTACATGTAGCTTCTATTACATAGGTGTTCAGTGTAAGAGCAATTTTAAACAGTAGAAACGTTCGAAGAATTTAGAAATATTATTTCCAACCTATTAAACATTTTAAGAAGAAAAAATTAATTTCTATTAGTTTGTTACAATTTGGCTAGAAAATGTTTAGTTTGCAGCAAGATCCGCTGTCCAATCAAGTAACAGAAACTTAAATACATTAAGTATATGTATGTATATACATTGAATACACCGTTTTTATTGTATTTTTTAAAATTTATTGAGAAAAACACTAAGATGCTCTTGCCCCGTAAGTATTATTACACGGGGCAAGTGCGAACTATCACGGTGAGGTAAGTGCGTACTACAGTACAGTATGGATAACTATAAAACTAAGCAATACATATATTTAATGCAATAAAAAGCATTTTGTAGCAGGCTTATAACCAGTAATCAAGAGCGTTAAGTTTTTACATACCAGACTGAAAATACATCAGTTTGAAGTCCAACCTCGCAAAAACTAGGGCGCATTTACCCCGCTCCACCTTATGTGGCAACAGAAATTAATTTAATAGATAGACGAAAAATTGTGATAAGTGAGAGGGGTCACTCGATGTGTTAATTAGTTCGTGTCGAGTTTCGTCGAGGTTTTCGTGGCAATTGACCACGGCGCGGCGCGGCGCGGCGCGACGTCAACGATTGACGAAACCAACAGTAGTTCCGAAAATCGTGGCGAGATTGCATCGTGCCGGATCGAACGTCGATGTTCCGCATATCGCTTATCTATCACCGAAAGTTCTAGATCACTTAGGCACAGGCAATAGTTCAAAACGAATTGTCGGGACAGCTGTATGCGGGCGTGATTTTTGGCAGAATGACCGTTTGAACGTCCGGGAATTGGCTGGGAGTGTACCTGATCATGAATCAAGCGTTGCACAGGGTAAGCCTACCAGCGATCGAGCAGTCTGATACTCCCGAGGTACACAACGCAATATGCCTCTGTTCTCTGCTACACATACTAATCCCCCGAAACGGACCGATTCACTCTATCTGGCACGGATGTTTCCTGTCTGCCATATCATTCTCTCGTGGCTCTGTACTCTGTACCCCACCCACGCCGCCCACCCCTTCCAGTGCAGTCACGCAAATCCCTAATGTCGTTAGAACGCAATGAGAATTTCTGCTAGCACTATGCCGCGTTTCGCATTCCTTCCTGTTGCGGCGCAATTACGTATTATTTGGGAATATCGACGTTAGCGAGCTTTGCGGTTCGAATCCGCCATTTTTCAAATATTTTCCAACCGCTATGTTTAATTCTAACGAAAGTGCAATCGCACACACACACACACACTTAGAGCGATGAATAAAAATATCGTAATCAAATATTAGGTCATCCCATAAGATCGTGCCGACTTCTGTGTATACATTTCATGCGTCGATTTATAAACGTTAGGGTGATAAGGGTGATAAGCTGTTCGGGAACATCTGGAAATTTGGAAAAAGTCGATGAAATCATGCAAACATTAGCAGTCGTGACATCGGTAACGAACTAAACATCGACCACAAAACAGTTCGAATTGTACAGAAATCACGAAGTTTATCAGTTGAGGAGATGTCAGATGTTCTAAAAATACCTAAAACAAACTTAAAAAGGTATGTTTACAAAATTAACATATGCAACAGCTCGAAAAACGACACGAACTTATGTGGGATGACCTAAAATTGGACACGAATTGCTGCAATCATCTAAACCAGGTTTGGAGCGTAAAGACTCAACACTGGCAACTATAGTCGCGAATGACTACGCCATGGCATACGAAGGGTTAACACTAGGTTTACGGAACACGAAAAGTGGCGATTTTCAATTAGTTTATAGAAATAACAACGATAAATTGTCGTAACAATTGTAAATAAAAAAATTTTAAAACCGTCGCATTTTGACGCATTCTCGAAATCTAGTGTCAAGCTGAATCAGATGAACAAAGCGCTTATGACGAAAGAATTCGTGATTGAAAGAGGATGTTTTCAGTGAAATGAAAAGTTGGCAAGTGAGAAAGCACTTATAGGTGGAAAATTAATAGAACAGATAGGGGAAACTCCTTGGAGCAAACTCGAGAGGCGTGTTAATTTGATACTCCTGTGGGTCGGACCCACCACGGTATTTCGCTTCGTTCATTACAGGCCGGCATTTAGTCAACTACTTGTAGTTTACCGAACTTCGTCACCTAAGATTACACCTCTGCAGCTTTAGCTTCTCATCTCTTCGCGTACAACGTGCTCCCCTATTTTCGTCTTACTTACTGTTCGGTCATTTCGTGTCTAAGGATCTACGAGATCTTTGTATCCCAAGATCTAGTTTCAACGGTTATGCAGAAATGTGTATAGCGTTCTACAGGGTATCTCAAAATTGTTGAGTGTAGAGAGACAAAGGACGGGGTTTAGTTTAGTCTGGACATCGACCCAGATACACGTCGCGTCGCCCAGACGGTGCCGAACAATTTGTGGTGTTTTTAACAAAATCAATGCGGCTCTGGATCTTTCAAGTCTGGACAACAGCCAGATTCTGTTGTCGCCCCGAAAAGTACGGCGAATGTCGGTCCTCGAATTGCTCGCTCTGCAAATTTACCAGGCCTTTTACACGCTGTTGGATAAAAAGCACAGGAATCCGGCCAAACAGATCAGCGACCATTCCTGAATGGAAAAACAATGGTAGGTAGCTAGGTGGTACACGAGCCACAGCGTTCAACGTTCAACGCGAACCGAATTCAGAATCTTTATCGATGCCTTAGTTGGCAAACAATCTCCTTTTTGCACCTTCCACGAGGATTAAGAGTTGGATTACTTCGGTGTCTAACTAGTCGGAGATCGTCGCTCGCAACGATGCAAACAGTTCTTCTATCATATACATATCTAGATGTACTCACGGTAGAATGGATAGCAGTAGAATCTCCGTTACACGAAGTAATTGCTGGGCAGAAGTGTTCACTCAAGAGAATGTTCACGTGGTATGGTAGCGTTACCACTTTGGATTATACAGGCCGTGCAAAATAAACTATTGCAACCTGTTTTCTTAGAATCCAACGCAGATATCGATTTCGTTTCTTTCGAATTCAATGGTCCAAGGGAGCTAATCTCATACTATAGAATACAGTTTTCGAGAAAAACAGAGCTCCCCATTTTTAAGGAAAGGGAAGTGTACAATAGTATCTCTGACAATTACAATAGATGCGCTACGTTCTTTCTAGACGAACGTAGAGACAGGTAGCGGTTGAAAAAGAAGGGGGATCTGAGATTCAATGCTTTGATTTTTTCTCTCTACTAATTATGATCGTAATTATATCGTGTTTGGTGCCATTTTAATCAGAAAATCGAGACGAATACGACAGCGAAGGTTACATAAAAACTAAAAAATAATTCGAATGATTGCAGCCTTTTGCTTGCTTGCATTAGTCGATACTCGACTGGCTCGGCTGTAGAGCATGTTTACCGCTTGACTGGTTCCAATGGGGATTCTCCAGCGATAGGGATACAATTTGGACAGTTACGGTAGAGATCTCTGCGACACTTATATACGGAGATAATAATGTAGTGTTGATAATCTGAGCGAATGTAGCGAAAATGCGTGATGCAACTGTGTGCGCCTGGCCAATCGGACAGTTTCTTTGAGTGTCTTCTTATGAGACACGAACTATAAATGTGCATAGAAGGAAGTTGCTGGATCTTGGAAAGCTCGTGGCCGGATCGAAAAAAATCGTAACTTTGTAAGGAATATCGGGTGAAATGGGACGTCACAGGAATGGGAATACAATCGAAAAAAGTTCTCGCTTTTATGTGCTCGTAGATTCGCGAAATGACATACCCATTAGCTACGTTGGCCTCCCTATAGTCCCCCGAGGTTGCGTCGATATCTCTGTATATCGCTTCGATGCTTCGAAGGCCTACGAGAGCAACCGACCTCGATATCTAGTTTCCGATATCACAGTGTAGTAATACAGCCGCTTTCTCGCTCTCTCTCTCTCTCTCTCTCTCTCTCTCTCTCTCTCTCTCTCTCTCTTTCTTTTTTCCTCTTTCTATCTCTGTTTCTCTGTCTCTCTGCACCCACCATTCACCCTCTTATCAACTCTTTCTTTCGTTTGTCGTACTTGTGCTTCCTCTCCCTTCATTTTCGTTTGTCTTTACCAGCAGATAGGATCGTGTCCTTTGTTTCTCTCCGCCGAGGGATCGTTCGCGGATGTACGAATTCGCGATCACGGAACGAGGGACAACGGTCCCTTCAATACGTTGTGTCTGCGAAGAGTTCTGCTTCTAGCCGGAGAAGGGAATGATCTAGGATTTGATTTCCTCTGGTCACTCGTGGCAATTACGATATCGACGACCGAACAGTAAGAAACTGAACACGTTGATTGCCAAATTGCTACCCCCAAAGATTCAACAGAATCAAAGTAATTTAGCATGTGAAACGAAAATTGGAGAGATGAGACGAATAGAGATTATTCCTTTAAGCTTTGAACCTTCTATATCATTCGGTCCTGATTAATTTTCGCCAATACATTCTAGTGCAAGTTAATCTCTACACCTAGGGGAAAATTGCGTCACCCATATATGAACGAGGTGGTAGCGAACGTGTTAAAGAGAATTCAGAAACTAATTTACTTGATTTAAGACTAATCATAAATAAGAAATATCATGACAATAAATTGCAACAAGTTATGTAGCTTGTGTTTAACCCTAGTACTGTGCTCTGATCTTCTGATCTGAGCAGAAAATTATTGTATAAGAAAATCGAAATAAACTTACTTGATGACAGGATTTATAATGAGGCTGGTTTAGGGCAGACAATAATACGTAAAGCAACTTGATTGACTCACAATCGGACGTATATTTGGTTGCCGTTGTATGTGCTGTTGTCGCTCCGTAGTTCGTTAAAAATTCAAGTGGTACGACTTAAGCACTGGTACGACTTGAACAACCTTACTCTAAACACTGGTTTGCCAACGGCGGTGCTTAACGAAATCAGAAGTAGAGGATATTACCAAATGATCGTGGGGCGACTCGTCGCGTCGGTTCTTCTCGTCGAACAAGCAAAACTGAATTTTTTCCTCCTCTAAAGAGAATCCTCCGTTTCTGTCTCCGCGATTTCTTTCTTTACTGCACATTCACCCCCCCCCCCCCACCGCTGCGCCGTGGACCCGCGCGTCGAATTGGAACGCAAAACGTAATTTCGAGGGAAATCGGGCAACCCGTTTGTCGATCGACTTCGACGTGACTCACTGTACCACTCTCCAATTTCCTGTGTTCCTCTTTCCCTCTTTTCTTCCCACTCTCTCACCCCCGACCTTTTCTCTCCTTTCGAACCGCTCCGTTTTCCTCGCGGTGCGGTGCGGCGCGACGCGGTGGCCTCGCCTTCTCCCCCATCGCGGCCGGTGAACGCGCTCCGACCATCGAATCCTTCGTTACTTCAGCTAATTGGGAACCTGATTAATTAGGGAACTTTGGTTGAATTACAGCACGACCTCGCCGCGTTCCGCGGTCTACGCCCGGAACCCTCGAAAACGCGAAGAGTGGCTTCGGCTTCGGCGAAACGGCTGCGGGCCGGTGGCCGTGCGAACGAAACACTAGACGAAGAATCAAGGAACGTGTCCTAAACTGTAAAGCCTTTGTTTTCCCTACCGTCGCGTCGCGTCGGCTGCCACTCGGCTTTAGAGAATGTGACTTGTCGGTTTCTAGTCTATTAATCCCGGAAACAGCGAAAAGTCGTTTATCGCTCCGAATAGTGTTCCATCCTTCGGTGACAGCGCACAGTGGTCTGGAAACCCTGTCCTTGTCGCCAAAATTCACTTTTTCAACTTTAATACGTTGAAAAAATTTTTTTCCTATCAAGTAACGACCCTTCGAAGCTCCCAAATCCAAAATATTATTCATTTTAGATAATTCTGTGATGAGATACAGCGTTCTAAAGAAGAAAGAAAGAAAGAAAGAAAGAAAATTCAAAGTAAAATAAAACGTTTGAGATTTCAATCATCGAATATCAGAAAATAGATTTTAATGATGGTTTTATATATGTTAGTAAGCGCGCATTTCAAATATTTAAT
Organism: Lasioglossum baleicum; assembly: GCF_051020765.1. Classification (NCBI taxonomy): domain Eukaryota; kingdom Metazoa; phylum Arthropoda; class Insecta; order Hymenoptera; family Halictidae; genus Lasioglossum; species Lasioglossum baleicum. Next base: position 21,122,492 of record NC_134931.1, read on the forward strand.
CCATTTTTATTTTTAAGCATTGTTTCGTCTATACACGAATAGCGTAAAATAGCATTTGAAACCTTTAAAAGAATAAAGGTGAATTCTACTCGATCGAAAATTAAATATATAATAAATTTTATGATTTCGGCGCAGGATTCGATCATTTATAGAAAACCAGCAAATGTACAATTAATTAAACATACTTCTCGACTTCTTGAAGAGAATTATACAAAAACGCTTAAGACCACTAAGCATCGGACTTGTTTTATACGAAAGCTTGAACATTTACTAAGAAGATCATGTAAATTTTAACTGCAATCTCCCGCAATCTTGAACTATAAACGGATTTTAAGAAATACGGGCCCGCGGTTATTCGACGCCTGGATACGCAGTTCCACTTGAATCTTGCATAGCAGCTTGGAATTATCATACAATGTATGTATGCATATGTTTTCAACCTCTCATTACTAGATTTCGTTTCGTATAATTCCTATGAAGAATTCAATCTTACAATTAATGAGCAACATTTGATCGAACCTTGTGGCGTCAAAATCATTAAATTGTTTATTTGCGCTATCTACGATCGACATAAAGGAATATTCCATGATATATGTATGTATAAATATTAAACATAACGCTTCAAATTTATTCTAAAATTATTTATACAGATTTATTCTAAAATTAAACACTTCACTGCTTATTTCAGTTGGAGTTTGCATATTTTGCGTGATGGTAACTTCAGTATTTACCCGTGTGATATTTCCATAACTGGGACAGCCGCTTAAATCGGGCCAAAGGACACTAGTTTTGATGCGTCCTAAATAACTAAAACCCACTGTACCATAACTGAATCCATCGAAATTCTGCATTTTCATTGCACTTTCATTTCACTTACGAGTTCAGAATTATTGATTCATTATATTTCGGAGCTTTTGCTAACTCCTAGTGGACATATTGCGTTTTTTTTTTTTACTATGATAACATTGATTCTATTCAAACTAATACTTTCATTCTCAAGAACGTATGTATGTATGCGTGTAACAAGTATGAACGTCTTTTGATCACCCCTTTCAATGAAGTACTACATTTTTGTACAATATGTGTTAGCTTTCTCTATGAAATAACCTTCTTTCTTTAACTCATTGTTAATTTGTCCCACGGTGTCGAATTGACACGACGATAAATATTCAATATGATGAAAACATAAACTATTAACTTTATAAATTTCTTCATCGAATATGAAACACTATATGGTTAAGCATGTACAATAAGTTTAAAGTTGGATTAATCGCGTCGTGTACAAGTAATACGACGTGCTATTTATTTATCGCGTTACCACTGATTACAATATCAGAGAAATCCGGCGTCAGGAAAACGTGTAGAAAAGGAAAAACCGTGAGCACAAAATGAGAAGAACAATTATTGTTAGGTGATAGAAAAGTCACCTAGATTTAGTAGGGATTTACTACTATACTGGTTTTACACTGGCAATTTATTCTGTCACATATGAAGCATGGGAAGTGCGCAACAGCAAGGCACAGAGAAATTGCACATAAACTGAAAGGAATAACGCTTGTCGCGTAGAAAAGAATTGGTTAGAAATTGCTCGGCGAAACCGGTATTATTTCCTCTTAATAACTCGTACATAGTTTTATCTATAAGTATTGACACTTTTTATAATAAAATTTACGAAAGCAAGAATTTTATTTAAATTATATATACATAATATTATATTTATATATGAAATATACGCATGTTCTAGGTTAATTTGTAGAAAACAGAAGTTAATGTTTTTAAAACAGTGTTTATACCATGAAAACTATTAAAATCTTGTCATTATTTCTCGTCATTGTGAACGTTACACAATATGTAATCAAAAGTGAAATCAGTGTTTCCATTCCATACATGTCAAAGAATATTTGTAATTGCTATTTTAATAATTGCAAGTGCTACATATTTCATGTTAAAATATTTCAGTAACTTATTCTATTTTAAAGGACGTACGAATACTTTTTACACTCACTGTTACATCGAAACATTACTGCATTTATTCTTATTCACTTGTTTCGAATGACAACAACAGTTGGAAGAGATAATCGAGAAATGTTTAGTTAATCGTGGGAGATGAACCGCGATGAAGATTAAACATGAAGATTCATTATTACAACGTTACCAAGGGGTCCAACTCCGCTGCCAACACAGAGGAAACAATTTTCTACGGTGCAAGAAGTTTTCCTTTAAGAATCTATTACCGAGCTATCAAAAGTTTTTCCCCGGTTTAAGCTGTTCGAGGTACAAAACGTCGTTACCCGCACTGTGCCGTAGCAAGAACGTAACAAGTCGATAATTGGAGAAGCTTACCGAATCTCGGGATTTTGCTGCGATGAATTTTTGCTGTACTCGTTGTCCAAGAGTTCCGCGAGATCACAATTTCCTTAGTACCGTCGCTACAGTTTGTTAATCATTTCAATATAGACTTCTCGAAAGAGAAATGTGCACGAATCGAATGTCACGCAGAAATCATAAGTCACAGAAATCACACGTCACACAAAATTCATGTCTCTGATAATTATACTTGTCATTAACACTTGATTGTTAGTCAATTTTCTCGAAAACAACGCATCAAATGAAAAAATTTATTCTATATTTTCTGTTAGATTATTGAATATATAACGGTTTATTGATAATGAACGATACATGAAGAATACATATTGCGACACGCGACAAGACACGAGGACCGCACAATGGCTTGCGTAGACCAATGCTCATGCGCACATCATACTCGCGCGCACTCTTGCAAACACTTCCGCGCACACTCGTCGGCGCACGCTCGCACGTTACAGGATGTGTGACAAACTTCCATCATTTTCGACTTATTTTCCCGTGTAGAGTCGCGCTCTCCACTTTATACCGACTTATATCGACCGTCATTTATTTATTTAACAAATGAGAACAGATACAGGCCTGTGTCCCTTCTCACTCACAATCAGTCTATCTCAATGACTCAGCTTTCGAAAAGACCTAGTTTTAACCTATCTGATAAAAATTTTGTAATTACAATTTCAGCTATTTTATATGATAGAAACGGCACACCGTGCGTCAGTGGACCAACATTGAACTGTTAGTTACACAGTACATACCTCGAGAATATTTCTGCACAACTTCCACTTGGACGATTTTCATCGAAATACATAATATCGGTTATCGACGAAAATGATATAAATATTTTTTGCCAAATAAATATTCGATTCGATGAGCAATAAATCCGATTAAAAGCCGTGGAGCTGGCGATTGTCCACTTAAAAATTTGCTTTGTCGGAGAGATTATAGAAAAGTTTTTTAATTCACTGCTTGTATTTCACGCAGGCACAGAGAATTAATCCACGCTGAATGTGTATATTGCAATGAAATTGCAACGTTTATTCTGGTATTTATACAATTTAAAACTCTAAATTTAAGCTGCTTAAATATAAAAAAAAATAAAAACAGCGTGATTTGTTTGGAACGTTTGTCGGGACCGATTTCGATGCACGCCGTTAATTCATCGAGCTCTCCGTTGCGGTTTCCGTTTCCACTGAGAATTTGTTATATCGCAAAGCGGGTTTTATTAAAATATTAAAGAACCTACGAATAAGAAGCTCAACAATAAACTCCAGTTTATGAATATTAACTATTTCTCATGGAAATATTGTGCTAAACGTAATAAACTGTGTACGTGCACACCGGTTAAAAATGCGTTAAAAAGTGTATAAAAAATGTATAAAAGAAATTTCCGAGAATCGAAAATGCTGTGCTAAAATACTTTTTCGATCCACTGTACATATATGTATTATTTTGAATTGCTGGCTTCCGAGAATATTTTTATTTCCATGAAATATATATGTAACAATGATAATACATTGAAATCGTAGTTAAAATACGGCACGACACTTGCAGAGCCAGTGTGTGACGCATTCTAACAAGTAAGACACAACGTTGTTCGACATATTCGTGGCAGGTTTTTGGCAGTTTGCCATACGTCGCGCTGCGCTGTACGCAGTCAAGCGGTCAAGCGCACCGAGCATGCTGCGTTGTATACACTCTATTTTTTCTCTCGGTTCCTGAGAACGTTCCATCTTTTTAAAACGTTCAAACGCGTGAAATTTACAATTAAATAAGCGTTACATACTTTTCAATGGTTGACATATGAGCCGCCCACAGGCCAAATCGATCAACTCCACTTTTTGAAGAAATATTTTAGATCTAACAATAAGTGTCAAAGCAATTGGTTCAGTCATAACTTTTCTTATTTATAACAAATTTGCCAAATATAATACAGATTTAACACTATTTAATTTTATAACTTTAATTTATAAGCAACTATTTAAATATATGTATATAATTGTTTATCCACATTTTCAGCTAAGCAATTGATAAGCGATATTAATAAGTAGACTGAGAATATGTTTATGCAAGTTTCAATTTTTGTAGATAAATTTCAAAAAAGCGGTACGAAATCTACTTTCATCTACTTTCATTGGCAATAACATTTGTAGGTCCAAAATAAATACAAATCATACATAATAAATAAGCTGTGTCGAATTTGATACTCTAGCATTTTTTGAAAATTTTTATAAACCATAAATGCATAGAGATCCGCAGTCTACTAATAAGTCAAAGGAAAAGAAGTTAATATCTGGCAAACTGTATGGACTAGAAAATAAACAATTTTCAAAATTTGCGTATCTGAAATTCTCAAGGCATACAATATATTTTGCGAGCTTGAAACATATCAGTGGAATACTGTGGAAAATTCTGTGCAATTTTGTGCGACACATACTTCCCTTCGGGAGAACTTCGGAGACGACGACTCCGCGAGGAGAATCATATCAAGAACGAAAAGATAAACGAACTGCAAAATGAGAGGGATGGTGAGAGAGTAGTAGCGAGAGCGTAAGTGAGTGAGAGAGAGAGAGAGAGAGAGAGAGAGAGAGAGAGAGAGAGAGAGAGAGAGAGAGCAAGAAAAGAGAGTCGAGATTTCACAGTATTGCGCAAATATATCGAGTCGGTCCGGGTTTAGCTGGCTCGTGTATACGGACGTTTACGTATCACGTTATTGGACAAAAGTTGCACCATCGGTTTTAGACGCGACGCGATCTGATTTATCGCTCGGCGCGGATTTTTCGGTACGAGAGGGAGAAACTACGAGACGGGCCATTTTTCTCAGGCTGCAGCTGGATAACGTGTAACCCTCCCCATCTTCTGTCTTTCTCTTTCTAAACCGCCCTTCGTCTCCTCTGTTCCTTTTTTTCATTCTCTCTCTCTCTCTCTCTCTCTCTCTCTCTCGCTCTCTTTCTCTCTCTTGTTCGACATTCTCCTTTCCTCCTACGCACGCGAAATATATGAAGTCTATATGGCGAAACCCTACAGAATCTATCTGTTCGGTGTTTCCGTTTCGGCTAAAGGCAGTTAACATATTACGGAAGATAGTGACGGTTTGCGGACTGTGTTAGAATTTATGTGTCCTACCATTCGACTACGGACTCACGGAATTAAGCAAGAGGATAGTAATCCATTAGCAAAATAACGTTTCCAGGAAACCGGAGATCGAAATAAATGTGGTCCGCATGGTATGTTCGTACAATGCGGGAATCAATTATCATTATCGATTGATGTGATCGAGCGAACCTGCGCACGACACGCGAAGATGCGTCCGATCGCAGACGTTGTTCATCGTGGTTTGACACGGCGATCGTGGTTCACTGTATGTGTGTGTATGATACTACATAGTTGAAAATAAAACTCTACTTGCTTGTTTGCTTTTTTCCATTCAAAACGGCAATTTCACGCGTGTCCGGCCATTAATTCGGAGGAAGACGCCCAGAAATATCAAACTATTGTAAGCATCAAGCGCTTCGCGTATTATCGCTGAAAGATTGACTAAAAAACAGTCAGAAATATAGTTTCCACAATCGAAGCAAGTTATTTCGATGAAGAAAATGATCGAAACACGTACAAAGGGAAGACGGGTGGAACAAAATCGACTTATCCTCTACAATTACTCCACTTGGACTCCTATCACAATTTTTTGTCAGACCAGATCCATCTCGACTGAACGCACGAACTAATTTCGAGAAGTTCCACCGGCGAACACGAAAACATTTCTCCTTCCACGGGGAACTTCCTCAAGCACAAAACGTCTTTCAATCCAGGAGAAACACTGAGCTCGATACAAGCAACGAGGGTCATCCTTTTTTTTTTATTTCCATAGTAATCGATCGATACTTTTTCTCCATCGTGGCCGGTTAATTGCATCAAGGCAATAGTCTACGGGTTGTTTATTATCCGTTCAACTTTACTTTCCCAAGTCCCGGTCCTGGGCTCGATAACACGAGTGCTCTTTACCCCGAGTTTAATCTCATACAGCGGAAAATTTGCTGGAAGTATAAATGTCGAGCCAGAAGTTAATCTAATTAGATTGATGCGCCAGAACGTCTACAGGATATCCCAATTCAAGAAGAACGTCCGAATGTCTCCTGCGTTTTTACTAATGCGAATAATTTGCTTCAAAGGATCGAAAGAGAGAGAGAGAGAGAGAGAGAGAGAGAGAGAGAGCTCTGGAACTTCCTAATAGGTTCTGCTTAAAATATGGGCCGTGGAACTTTTTTTTTAAAAAACTGTTCTAACATTAGAAGTTCTGACGAGAACAGAAAAAGATGAGAAAGTAAAAGTTTCAGCTTGAATAGAATTTTTTAGAACTTTTTGAAGTTAATATATTGATATACTTAAATTCTTTTAAACTTAAATAAAATATAGGACATTCCATGTAAAAAAAGAAAGTTGACCTTCTCCTCACCTTGGAGTGTTCATCGGGAAAATATAAAAATTATACCGCATGATGCCCCCCTCGGTACTGAACAACTTTCATTTGGAACATTTTTTAAAAATCAATTTTTACTATTTTTTTCGCAATTCCGACCAAATGCATTTTTTCAAAATATTTTTTAGATGTCATTTACTAAACTGATTCGTCTAGCCTTACAGAGAAATTGAAGTGGTTTGGTCCATTCATAAAAAAGCCATTCTCATTTAAAGTGTGTTGAATCAGTTATGCTCATTAGTGTATATTAATTGTTAATTATAATATCTTTGAAAACAACAAAGATATATTTGAGGTGATAACGTTAGGCGGCGACACACCCTGTATAGTTAGAATACAACCCATAATTCTATGGTTGCAAAGAAAATCGCCGCATGTCACAATTTCCAAAAATTTGAGTTTATGCATCGATTGAGCTTCTTCGTAGTACACATAGAATTGACGTATTTACCAGAAAAAAGTCATGAAAACAAATTCGAAAGGTTCGAAAAAATAATACAACTTAACCGATGTCCTATATGTCGAAGCATTAGCGATCAAACGGTGCGTGACATGCGGCGTTCTTCCCGACAACCACAGAATATTCAGAATGAACGTTTCCCTCGTTCAGTCCAGTGTTTTGACTAATCTGAGCGTTAATGCGCGCGAGACTCTGTAATATCGAAGAAAATCGAATCCGCACGGCAAAGTCTTTCAATAAGGACAACAGCTCCGCGAGCAGTCCGCTCGTTAAATCGAATCACCCCGCACCGTATCCCCGAGATTCCCAAAAACTCGCATCGGGCGATCGAATTATGCTAACTGCCGGCACGATCGGCCGCCGCGCGTTTAGCGATCGGTGCTGGCTGGCAATATCGGGGGAAAACGTAGCCTCGGACTCGAACACTTGTTTAATGTCGGCGCGGGGGATGGCATCGTCATTTAAGGCGCGGACATTCTCGTCTCGCATGCACGTTTTTAGCAGCTGGTGATTCTAGGACGCGTGGCTGGAATACCGTGGATGGCGAACTCGAAGAGGAGAACGGAATGGCGGTCGGACGGCCAGGGGGTGGGGGGGGGGGGCAGAGGACCGTAAAGGGGTAACAGCCGTCACAGTACCATATGCCTCGCACATTACTCGCGAAAGTAGAGAAGCCTCGTAAAAGTATGGCACACGTTTTTATTCCTCTTCCTTGCGTTTCTTCTTCGACTTCTCCAGCAAAGTCCACGGAAAAATCGCAGTCCGGATTTCTTCTTCGGGCTTTCATTACCCACCACGCATCAGCCCCATCGCTTTTTTATTTTAGGTTGCTTACAGACGGGCCGCGTTTCGCATAGGCGTGGGTGGAACATGTACGACACGCACGGTGGCGTTCGCTCCAGGACCAAAATTTTAAAAAATACATAAAAAAACTTTTTAAAAACCACGCTTATATTAAAATGCACTGAAAAGGAGAAAATAATTTTTTTCCTGTTTCTCCCGAAAATTTAATATAAATTTAAATAAAATCATGATATTAGTGACTATAAAAATAAAAGCGTGGAGCGCGCCCACGAAGATTGCGTCATGTAGTTTGGCACTCCACGCTTTTATTTTTATAGTCACTAATGTCATGATTTTATTATTTATATTATTAAATATATTAAATACATATATCAGAGAGGAAAGAAAATAAGTTCGTTGCAATTTGAACATTATTTTCAATCTTGAGCATTTGTGAGTAATGCACTTTTTACCTGCATTATATCTATTTTTTCTTTTGTTTGTAACCTCTGAGTATCAAGACTGGAAAATGTCTAAATAATACATGTTTTGAAACAGAACTAACAATAATAATAGACTGCGGATCTTTCTGCGGAATAAAAAGCTTGTGCATCAATTGCAAGACACGGGTGCTAAATATAAACTTATATTTTTTGTTCATAATTTTAATTGGATGAAAATATAATATATTATATATTAATACTCCTAAAGTCTTCTAATCTTTGCACTGTTTTAAATTGCTCCCACTAATTTTTGTCACAAATGCATAAAATCCGGAGTCTAATATTGTCTAACATCCAGCAATATCATTGCTCTTTTAATTTTTAGTTCGCTGATACTGTGTGCATTACAGTGTAAGCATTAATGATTAATAGGTGGTCACAAAAATGAACTATGTTCATCACGTATGATGTAACGCATTAACACACAGTCCCAACCAGTGTAAAGCGGTTTTACCAATTTACCATCTTCCGGACGCAAGCGGTTCATCGATTCAGTTTCCCAGAAAACTTTGACCGAAAAGCATTTCCTCTCGCTAACCCATTAAATATTCTCTTTGGCAATTATTGCAAACGGAAATGACCGCTGGGGTTTAATGAAACTGCAACGGAAAAAAACAAATGTGTACCGCACGGTTATGAACAACAAAAATGAAAATACCAAAACGTAGAATGGATGAATGGGGGCGTTGATATGGAGATGGATGTAAACGAAGTAAAAAAAAAAATACTCCCGAATGCTAGTTGGACAGTTACAACGGGAGTTGAAAAAATAGGAAATGTAGAGATGTTGCGGACGGTCCGTATAAATCAAAATGGACTTTTTTCGAAACACTTTTGTTCCTGAAAAGCAAAAACGAGACATGGTTTTCTGGTAACGTGCAAAATCCTTGCAAACAAGGATTTATTTGTAACGAAACAAGCGATCGCTCACGAACTTTTTACTACACAGAAAATATAATTATTTTACAATTCTTTTAATGCTGAAAGTCTCAACAATTTGTATAAGAATACTAGAATGTTTTATTGTCTAGAGAATATATTTGACATAATGAACAGCGCGATATTCAAGTTACTGTGAAATCATAACTGGATTTTTAAGCAAACTAAAAATTGCCTCTATTAATTATAAAATACAGGAACATATATTGTACATGGTAAAATACAGGAGCATATTGTATAAAAGACAAGAATATTTTATAAAATTTATTAATTCTGTCAGCAAGATTA